>NC_056730.1:999881180-999936180 GCF_019279795.1 Protopterus annectens | reverse complement strand
CTAAACACCTTTAAACCATTAGATGGTGCTATGTCTTTCCCAACCTGAATTTTCAACATTAACTTATGTGTTAAAGTTTTTAACTCTATTACATTCTCTGTTAAAGTCATTCTATTAGCTGGTATAAATGTCATACCTTTGTTAAGTACATTTGTTTCATCATGCCCGTTTAGATATTTTCCATATTAAAGTTGATTCTATCCTTGCCACATTTTTTTCAGAGTTAGCGTGTGGTTGTCTTCTAATGAGGCTTTTCATTTCTGCCTGCCTCTGCTTTGTGAGCATTGCCAAAAATTTGGGGTTCTGATGGGATAAGGTGCATTAATTAAGCTTCTGCAGCATTTCCTAAAAGTAAACCATTTGTGGAATTCATATACCCAGTCCCTTGGATGCTATCCTTCTTTCTGGCTCTATTCTATGTTGCCAAGCTGTTTGATTCACTAGCATCAACTGTAGACACAGGAACGCTAGGTAGTGAGGACGTTGTTCGGTTGGTGACATCATCAGCCATATTTCCTTTGCCGGATGTTCTTAAGGTGGAGTTTATTCTTTTGCTGTTTGTTGATAGGGATTCAGTAGCATTCATTTTGACTCCAGGACCATGATTAGTCTCTTTAGGCCATGCAAAAACACAGAAATCCCTTTGTATCTTCTTTTTCTTATAAGAAAGAAGTTGAAGTTCATATGCATTAATTGTGTCTATAATGTGGTCCACCTTAATGTCGACTATACAAATGTTGATATCTACCATGTTAAAACATATTGTTTTGTCTGGATTACCTTGGAAGTGGTCTATTCACATATTTAAACACCATTCTTTCTAGTTCATATATTGTCCTTTTACAATTTACACTGTCCGTGCATCTATTCTCATTACTTTGCTTACTTACTTGTGCTTTGGAACTAGCAACTTTGACGGTAGAAAATGGATTGTCAGTTGTCTTGCTCACATAATCCACAATGCTAATTTCTCTGTAGTTGGTCTATTGTCTTACATTAGCGTTACTTCGTTCTTCACCATTAGTTTCATTTCCATTTCATTTTTAGACTACATACTAAATCCAGTAGTACAGGAATCGCATTTTTATTTGAGAGATTCATGACATTTATTGGAAAATTTGCATAGTATGAATGTGACATTGGGGTCTACAAACTTTGGGACTTTGGATGTGAAGTCTTTGTATACTTCAATAAATTTAGAACAAGGAATTGAATACTTGAGAGAATATCTGATTAAAAACACAGAATTTGTAAGTACAAAGGTCAACACTATTTGTAGTTTAATGGAGCTAGTATTGAACAATAATTTTTTTAAATTTAATAAAAACATATATCAGCAGATCTCGGGTGTGGCTATGGGAACTAGGGTAGCTCCGGCCTTTGCAAACATAGTAATGGCCAATTGGGAGTTGAATTTTCTAATCAAACATTTTCATTATTCCAAAGTGCAGGCCTACTATAGATTTATTGACAACCTGTTTTTTCTGTGGGCAGACACATATGAAAAATTTTTAGAAATGGTAGAGGATTTAAACAACACTACCAATTTCTTGGAATTTAAAATAAGTGGGTTTGGTGAATGTATTTCCTGTTTGGATGTACATTTAAGTATAGATAAGGAGAGAAATGCATTCATCAGTAAGGTTTATAGAAAGGAAGTGTTTGCTAACCAGTACCTACATAGGGATAGTTTACACCCTGTGTATATGAAGAAGGGTGTTATTAAAGGACAGATAATCAGATTAAGTAGATTGACTACAGATGATGAAACATTTAAAAAGGAAACATTATTTCTAAGGACATTATTTCTTCAGAGTGATTATGATTTAGATTGTTTGAAGAAAATTGAAAATGAAGTTCTGTTATTAAGACAAGGTGTTGCTAAGCCAATTCTCAAGTCTGATGATATAGGTGTAAGTCCTGTTTTGCAAATTAATATTACAAATCACAATGAGTATAAGATTGCATTTCCTATACCTATAGTGAATGAGATGTGGTTTATTAAGGAAATTATAGTTAATAATTGGAAAGTTTTATTAGGCAATGGAGAATTGGTAGCGAAAGTAGGTACAAAACCGCAATTCACTTATAAGAAAATGTTTAACATAAAATCTATGGTAGAGTCTGATAATAAGAGAGTTAACATGACAACAAGAATGGTTAGTACCAAAAAGGGAACCTATGCTTGTAAAAACTGTAAGTAATGTAGATATATCAGCAATAGTTCATTTGTAACTCTGAAACATGTAAATAACACCTTATGGGCCAAAGATTATTTCAACTGTAATACTGAATTTATAGTTTACATTGCTTGCTGTGCATCATGTGATCATCATTACATAGGGAAAACCATTAGAACATTAAAACGTAGAATCTACAAACATAATTTGGCTATTAAAAATAAGGACAAAAATAATTCTTTGGCTAAACATGCTCTTGTTTGTACCAATTTTAAGAAGTTCAAGTTTTCAGTGCTGGAAAAGGTTAACGAAGTTACATTTGGAGGGGATTTGAATAACATTTTAGAATGTAAAGAGACATTGTGGCAGTTATTTTTAGGGGCTGACAGAGTGCCAGGACTGAATGAGTCTATTAATTTGAAGTGTTTCTTGCTGAATAAATAGTTTCATTATGTAGCTATTTAGGAAACAAGATATATTTAAGTTAGTTATATGCATATATTTATATATTTATATATATATATATATATATATATATATATATATATATATATATATATATATATATATATATATATATATATATATATATTTATATTTATAAGTATATATTGTATTTATATAGATTGATTGACAAGTATTTTAAGTTATTTAAATTAATGGAAATATAAATGTTATTAATGTGTTTGATGTCATTTCCTGTGATTTTGGTATAAAAGGAAGGATGGGTAAATGTAATTGTTTTTTCTGAGGAAGTTCACGTAATAAATGAGTGAATGAAAGAGCTAAATTTATTTGTTTCTAGTGGTCATTGGATTCTTTTTGACCACTGTGTTTCTGAGTTTTTATTTTGAAGTTTGCAGTTCTTGGTTTATGTTAAATTTAAAATGGGTTCTTTACCTTTCTCTATAACATGTTTTGCTAATGCATTTATTTCAGCTTATATATATATATATATATATATATATATATATATATATATATATATATTTACAGCGAGAGAGAGAGAGAGACAAGGAGAGACACAGCGCAGTGGCATAGTGGTTAGCACTGTTGCCTTACAGCAAGAGGCTCTCTGGTTCAATTTTTGGGTGGGGTGCCTTCTGTGTGGAATCTGGATATCATCACTGCATTTGTGTGGGTTTCCCACATCCTCTGAGGAGGGTTGGGCATTGGCCTAGCAACCTGCTTCTGTAAAACCCATACCTGCTATGGAAACAGCAATTGTTGAAGGGTGTTCATTGCCTGATGTGTTGAATGCATGGGAGTAGACATATATATATATATATATATATATATATGGGGGTACTTCATATAATCAAATTTACACTTACCCAAAACTGAAAGGATGAGATGACTTTTCCAAAAACTTACTTTCATGAACACTCAGATTCCCATACCCCCTAACTAAATATACCAACTCTGAAATCACACTACAGTGGGGAAAAGGGCAAACGTCATCATGATGGCCAAGTGGTTCCTTTAGCAGAGTAAAATTCCAGTGATCCTATTGTTTGTGAAAGTAAGTTTATGACAAATTTTTCAGGTCCTATTAAGTTTTGGGTTAGTGAAAATACATATGTGTTTGTGTGTGCGTGTGTGTGTGTGTGTGTGTGTGTGTGTGTGTGTGTGTGTGTGTGTGTGTGTGTGTGTGTGTCTTGTAAGTGTTATCATCTATGAAATCTAGTTTTCCTTGATATCACTGGATGTGCTGCATTAGTTGTAAGAAACCACATCTTAATTTCAATCATTACTATGTTTTTCCATGAAATTTCAGGTGCAGGGTTTCAAGGAAGGATAGTAGCACAGTTAAGAATACATTAAAAATAATAGTCTTACAGGGGCAATAGAGAACTAAGTCACATCGCCACGGTAGTCAGGAAGTCCTTCTATGTGGCACACCTCATCATAAAAGGGTTCTCATCCAGGAAAAAAGAGGTAATTGTTCCCCTCTACTCGACACTCATTCGACCCATTATAGAGTACAATGCCCCTTTTGGAATGTACCTCACAAGATATCTGCAGCAGCTGGAAAGGCCACAGAAGTACCTTATAAAGAGGATTACTGGCCTCAAACAAATGCCCTACACTGACCACCTCAAAAAAACTCCAGCTTTACTCCATAGCATATCGCCTACTCCAAGGTGATCTCTGCCTAACATATAAAGCTATGTCAAACCCAGAGCTGTTGGACATACTACACCTAAAGAAATCCCAATCCCTATGAGCTACATGCTGTAGGGACCTAAACCTTGTCACTGCAATAAACAGAACATGCTGGATTGATAGATTCCTGTCCCAGAGACTTCCCATACTCTGGAACAGGCTACCCATCTATGTCAAGCAAAGTTCTTTATTAGCACTCGTCAAGAAAAATCTTGATGAGTGGATGGGAAATAGGAAATACATCCCAGGGATCACTTCTGTGTCTCTGCTCGACAGTGGCACAGGAAAATAACTTTTTTGGGTGGCGTAAGCCAGGGAACCTTGTTGGCTAGGCTTACGTAGGCCCTTGGGCGATAGCCTAGTACCTACCTGATAACAGTAGCCCTAATACCAATGAACTATTAGTACAAAGGCATGGAAATGAAAGCCCCACTACAGTGGTGCAGGTGCACAAGTGGTAATTTAAGGAATACAATTAAAGGTAAATGTTTGCATTAAAGGTCACAATACACTGTTTTTGATCCAGTGTGTAATAGATTTTATTACAGAGGTAGTCAAATGAGTTTTGATATCTGGTATTCCCTTTGCAGCATTCTTTAGGGTTGTAATCCTATGAACCTAATATGGCATGAAATTCAAACCTGATCAGTGCATAGCAAAGTTCTAAATAATGTGAAGCAGTGTTTACTTTATACTTTTGCTGATTACAAGAATGTGACTAGATATGTATCTGGGATGCATATCTATCCACATTAGACATATTCTGTTAATCTTTCAATTAATTAAAAAAAATGTCTGAATACCGTCCCTTGGGGTTCATTAATGTGCAGGTATACTTCATGCTATGCCTGTAACCTCCATTGGTGTTAGCATGAAGAACAGCAGTGCTAATTAAATATGCATGCTGCTAAGAAAGTATATATGTTTATCAGCACCTCTTCATAGCCAGGACAACTGTTTGTGGTCACAGAGAAGTACACAGAGGCTTGAGCACACAATATAAGCAAAACATTGTATATAGATACGATTCCAGTAAGCGAGCATGTGCAGAGAGCACAGTTCAAGGGAGGAGCAATTTGAATAAAATAATTATAAAGCAGGGGAAGCTAAACAAGGAAAGTGTACTTAGATATAATTAGATTAGTACACAAACAACAATAACTACATATATTTTCATGTATAAAAGTAATCATGTTCACTTAGGGACACCTACATAAAATAAAAACAAAATGCTGACAAAAAGACACAAAGCTGCCATATAGCAAGGGGAATAAATGTGATATAAATGTTTAGAAAATGCTGAGATGAGATAGCAGTTAGCAAGGACAGCAGATAAGCAGATATTTGCACATACTGCAGTCATTGCATATCAGCTGTATATACTGGAAGTAGTCTGTTGTAACCAGCAGTTTGCTCTTTTTCTCACCTGTCATGTAAGACATGAAATGAATGAGCCCTACAGCTGTTGTCTTATACTCGTTGGAAAGGGACATTTATTTTTCCATTTGTTGTCACTTGTAACCATGGAAAGGGTACTGTGAAGTTAATCATGTATTACCCAAGTATGTGTTGTATATTAATGTAAATTATAAACATTAGTACAAATACACTTATTAAATCTAAATGTAAATTTTACACTTATACATTTTCTGTGGCAGGCTCAGTGATATTTGTGTCATTCACATGATTATACTGAGAATGCCTAGCTACAAGCATGTGGCTGGACTATGGAAGTACTTTGCCGTTGCAATGTGTACTGTAGGACTGATCAAAGCTTATTAATGACATTCCCATGATTCAAGGATTAAAAGATTGTTAAGTCTTTCAGTGCTTTATGTATATGTTGGAAACTATACCTATGATGGTTATGTTAGAGTTTACACATCTGTGACAATGTGGAAATATGGAAGAGAATAATGTACACCTATGCAAATCCCTTCAATTATAGTAATACATGAGGATTAAAGCAATTTTTTAGCAAAATGCATATTGTGATTTGTAGTAAGTTTGTGACTGTTCTTACTCATTGTTTATATATGTGACAAAATACAGAATGTTATGGCGCATACACAGATGGTCACACTGACCAGTATTTAAACAGAATTTGTTTGTTTGTGTCTTTTGGCTTTTCCCGGTTAGGGGTCACCACCGCTAATGATTGGCAGTTGATTTTTACATACCAGCTTGCCAGGCCTGATGCACAACCTTCAACGAAGGTATGCCCATTTACGCATGTCTCCACGCAGAAGATGCTCTAGCTGAGAATCGAACTGGACAGCGTCTTACTGTGAGGTGACAACGCTACCGCATAATGATCTAATATACATAGTACCATTTCTCTAGCTAAACCAGATGTAACGTACGTATATGTAAAATGAGGCATGGCAATGTGACATATGTGAACATGCCCATAAATCAAGTACAACTCAAGCGCAGTCACTGACAAATGGGTTGTGTTCCTAAATGTCATGGTGTATATCAATATTAATAGAATATAATTATGTATGTATCATAAATCAATAGGCTGCTCAGAGAAGACCTAAGTAAAAGTCCATTCCAGCATCATGTCATTAATATATCAGCTAATAGGCCAATGTAGCAAATGTCAGGCTACAATTATGTAAGTACAATGCATTTATATTTCTGTAATGTGACATGATGTGTGTCCTTTCTGAAGCAAATGCCATACTACACACACTGACTTAAATAAGTGGATCAAAGTACAGATGTAAACACAGTATATTGTAACTGCTACTTAGACCTCAAGTGAGGCTTGTTAAAATAATAGCAAGACCTGCATAATATAGTATCATGCATCACACCCAGTTGAACATTATCGTGTATTACTAAGTGGCCTGAAGAAGATTTACATTGCATATACAACAAATGTACACTGGCCAGTGACAAATGTTATTTTCCTTCTGTAGGTCAATAACTCCATTACATGGACATTGGCAAAGCCAACCATGCACAGCCTAACATTTTGACAAATGACAAGATCTATATCAGGACATTGCTTTGTGTTCAGTGGCATGCATTTGGTGCATCATTATACTGGGCATGCTCACAAGGAAGAACTACAAAGACTACAATAACCTCAGTTACCCAAAAGAAGAACACAAGAATGTACCATAACACAGGCCTGTTCACAATTTGTGATTATTTTGCAGCATGGCATACATTAAGAAATGGTGTATAAGACGTCACCTTCTGTAAAGCCCTTTAGTGTAAACAAAAGAATTACATTAACACATAAATGTTTGTATGAAGTCATGCAATATTGATCATCATCATTACTTGGGAAATAAATAATGCATGTGAGGATTAGCTAACATGCTCAGTATTTATATCATAGACAAAACAGAGAGAAGCAGCAGTATTACAGAACAACCAGGAAAAAAACAAAGTTGAATGAGGGATGTCAAAATATCTCCAATAAGCTCTTTTTAAATCCAATTTAATAAAGAAGTAGTCTCCATACAAAATTAAAACAAACACATTGCAAACACATTGTAAAAGGGTAAAATTAAAGTTACAGTAAGTGCTTTCATCCATAGTGTAGTCTGTGGACTTCCTCAGAATACTCAGCATTTACAGCTTGCCAGACTTGAACATATGTTAAGAGCAGAGCTCAGAAAGCTGTACATCAACCATTGACACCACAGAACAAGGCATATCTGATATGTCATGAAGACCACACTTGAAGGTATTACATCACTATCGTACCATAATGAGTATAGCCCCCTAACGTAGAGTGAAAAACCTTAAAAAGTGTCCTTCATACTGTACCATACCTTCATTGTTTACCTAGGCCTCTCTTGTTTGTCACAATTGTCTGACCAAAAGATTTTTTCAAAGCCAAACACCTGCCTATAGTGCTACATACTCTACAGAGCATGTATGTTAAATGTGTCTGTCACAGGATATAGTAATGGAGGTTGTCACAAATAACATAATTTAAGGTGTGAAGTAAGAAAGGGCTTTTGATGTTAGTTTATCCAATACAAATTTTTCTGAGTGATGAAAATGATGTGGCTGTGTTAATGTACACACACCTGTGAACAGTCAAATATCACTGTTGTTTGGCAAAGACACTGTTTTCCATCCACATTGCTTTTCACAGATACAGTCCCAGATTCAAACCACAGCCTATTCATGTAGGTATGCTATACAAGTCAGTACTATGAGCATGTGACACTGGAGCACTTGCAAGAATCACAGAACAACTATTTGACTGCCATGAAATCCCCAATGTGTTGTACGCAAGGATGTAGCTAGGCATACTCAGTGAACTCGAAGGAGTACATATTTTTCTGAGCACCTGTTGTAAAATTCAGCACTCAAAAAGTAAAGAATGTGCAGAAATGTGCAAACAAGTATTTACAGTATACAGGTACACAGAGAATGGTTGTGTGAAAGGAATACATCTGTAAAAATAGCTTTGTATGGGTATAAATGGTAACAGTTGAAAATAATGTGTCATCTTCTTGCATGTTTGACGGTGGCAGTTTGAGGCTTGAGTACATTTTTAAAATGGTAGCTGGGTAATAGGGAGCAACAGCACTAAATCTGAGTACAAAATGTAGATTTCTGGCTACACCCCTGGTTGTAAGAAGTTTGTCCATCATAAAACTGAATAGAAACAACACAATACAGTGTTGTATGTCATGTCAGTGCACTCACATAATGTTGTCATTTGCTGGAATTGAACAGCAGCCTATATAATTCAACCAGAAGCTGAAATATGTATTAACCACACATGCCACAGGCATCGCATTACCAGAGCTGTCAGACAGAAAATATATGAAGTCATGACATGATATCAGCAGTTGTGTGAGGTGAAAGTGATGAGGGAGGCATCTCCCAATATAATTGTAATATTGCAACTGTGGAGGATGTTGTTCATGCATAGCAGTATACTGACACACACTGATAATATTCAGTCACTGCAGGTGTCAGACACCTACCTATGTGATCACAGACACCTACCTATGTGATCACATAAGCAAATGATATCATGTAGACTAAATGCACCACAGAAGTCCTACTACAATTGTTTAATAGTGTGTATTCGAATGCATTGCATCATCTTATTGCTGTAAGGCATATGTGTGTCTGAAATCTTGTTAAAAGAGTGGGGCAATCTGCCTGTTTCTCTAAACACAGCATCAATGGGACCGGATGGTGTCCCCGGCTGTGTGCTACACGAGCTAAATGAGGAATTAAACCCGCACATAAGGCAACTGTTTAATCTCAGCCTTACCACAGGATACGTGCCCAAGGAGTGGCGTACGGCAACTGTGGTCCCACTCCACAAAGGCGGTGCCTCTACGGACCCTGGTAATTACCGCCCCATAAGCTTAACAAGTCTAGTCTGCAAAGCTATGGAGAGGATCATAGTGGAGCTCATAAACAAAGATATAGGGGACTTGCAGACATTGGACCCGACCCAGTTTGGCTTCGTCAAGGGCAGATCATGCCTTTTGAACTTGGTCGACTTCTTCGAAACAGTCAACAAGGCCATTGATGAGGGAAAGGCAGTCCATACAGCCTACCTTGACCTTGCAAAGGCTTTCGACACAATACCCCACTCGGGTATTGTAGAAAAACTTACCAGCTTAAATGTAAACCCATATGTCACAAGATGGGTTGCAAACTGGCTTAAGGACAGAACCCACAGGGTTAGAGTTGCTGGCGCTATGTCAGACTCCAAGCCGGTCACAAGTGGTGTCCCACAGGGCTCGGTCCTTGGCCCCCTATTGTTTGGCATCTACTTCTCAGAAGTACAGGCCAACATGGGAGGACTTTGGCTGACAAAGTTTGCGGACGACTGCAAACTGGGCGCCATAGTGGAAAGTGCATCGGACATGGATATCCTTCAGAAGGGACTCACGGAAACTGATAGCTAGTGCCAGAGCCATGGCCTGAAGTTAAACGCCAAAAAATGTATAGTCATACCCTTTGGGAAAAACAAGGTAACCCCAAGCTACCATATAGGTGGCAATCCACTAAGCACAGAAGAGGTTATCAGGGACCCGGGGACCCAGGTTGACAGTGGCCTTTCTTTTGACACTCACGTTGCTAAAGTGGTTAGAAAGACCTTCTACATTGCCCACCTGATCATGAAGGGATTCACATCCAGATCTAGTGAGGTCACTGTTCCCCTGTACTCTTCACTTATCAGACCAATGATTGAGTACAATGCCCCATTTGGGATGTATCTCACCCGACATCTGCAGCAATTGGAGAGACCCCAAAAGTTCCTCACCAAAAGGATAAAGGGACTCCAAAATCTGTCATATGCTGCCAGATTGAAGAGACTCCAGCTCTATTCAGTCGCATACCGTCTGCTCAGAGGTGACATTTGCCTGACATACAATGCCATGTCCAACCCGGAATTAATGGACATGCTCCACCTCAAAAAATCCAAATCCACCAAAACCACTAGAGCAAGCGACTTAAACCTTAGCACGGATATAAATAGGACGTGCTGGAGGGATAGATTTATCACTCAGAGACTCCCTATGCTGTGGAATAAAATCCCGGTCCATGTGAGGCAGAGCACCTCGCTGGCTCTGTTCAAGAGAAATCTTGACCTGTGGATGGGAGATCGTAGGTTTACCCCGGGAATCATCTCTGTGTCACTGCTGGACAGAGGCACAACAAACTAATGGGCACAGTATTTTTTCATATAAGGGGTGGCGTAAGCCACAAAACGTTGGGCTAGGCTTATAAATGCCTTAGGGCAGATAGCCTAGTATAAACCTATGAACCTATGAACCTATGAACCTATGATGCTTGATATACCCAAACACATGTGTTGTATATTGCATTCATCACTGTGACAATAAATGCAGAATCATGCACAATGCATTGATAATCCTTAATACAAGCTCATCGCTTACTATGGTATCAATCTACAGGACATTGTATCATTTCCTCACACTACAGGAGAATGCTTGCTACTAGGTTTAGAAAAGGCACATTTCTACAAAGGGAATTATCAGTGTTTAGAGAATGGGCAAACTGTACATCAGCACCCTGACTGGAGAACAAATGTTCCCCAGCAGGGCATTAATGTACAAGTAATGCCCACTGAAAAATGAGTCTGACACTTCATGGCAGTATTTGAAGGGATGACCTCAGCAGTGTGTTGCACAGAAGATATTTGTTGTAAAAGTGGAATAAAAGGATAGGTGTGTCCCTCTGCTTGTTTAAAAATGTCTCCTGCGTGGAAGTGGAGACAGCACTTCTGTTGTTGAAGCCATTTATACCTGACACTAGAGTCACGCACACAAGTTCAACACTGTTGGATTCAATCCACTGACCTATCTAATTACACAATCTAGAGAACACAGTATCACCCACAAGCACCACAGGAGAAATCTTACATTAAATATGTGATAATGCGCTTGTGTAAGGATTACATATCAATATGTTGCAGAGAAGCTATTGTGCATTATAGGTTTGGTTGAAAAGACGTGTCTTGACCAGCAGAAATAACACAATGCATTGGTCATAATTAATTATATACTGCTCATATAACTTATCTGTACTGTCATTTATGTAGCTTGCAGTAGTGTGAGTAACATGTACCTGTTTCTCAGTATGGTGTTTTGATGACAATCACACTTTTGAAACAGTGGATTGATAACCAAGCATTCATGAGTGGTCAGTTCAAGATGATTGTATGCAAACAGTAATCATTTGTTGCATCATTTTCAACTCTACTTCCTCCTGTGCGGACAATGTGCAGTGTAAATATAAACAGATAGGTAAAAAAGTATGACAGGGCACTGATTAATTACAATAACAAATTATGTGTGAAGAGACTCCACACTATTTTACATTTCCAAGTGTAAGTGTTGGAGTGCAGACATAACTTCACAGAATAAGTGTTCAGTCAACATCAAAGTGAAATCCACATACAGTCTGGAAATCAAAGGTATGGCATTACTTAATGACTTCACTCCTCAATGATTTGCCAGAAATTCACAAATTGTATGCTGAACACAGCAAAATTAAGATGCAGAAATGTGGACATTCTTTGGAAAACTGTACACTTTAGAGCTATTGTTTTCTACAATAAAGTGTTTCCAATATGGATCAAGAAGGTCTAGGAGATTGGAAACTTGATGAGGACATAAAAATAGTGGTGGGATAATACCATATGCAGCACACAGTTACACACATACTAGTAATATGGAAAAATATTATATAATTATAAGACATACTTCTGGATTCGGACCCTTGTCAGTATAAAATAAGAGTGTACTGACTGGAGGATGATCTCAGCTCGCCACAAAGGAACTCATACTTTATTAAATTAAAATCACACATTTTAAGGGACACTGACAACAAGTTGAAGAAAGAGTGTATGTAGGCATCAGTGGCATCCTTTAGGGTGTAGGTGACATCCAGCAGCCTAATGGATATGTAAGAGTATCTGTATCACACTTCACTGCTTTGTGTGGAAGTAACTGTAATAGTCTAGTTTAAGCCAAAAACTAAACAGATGTTGCCATAAGATGTGAACTGCCATTTAGTGACAGTTAGTATTGTTAATCAGTCCCTGGCATCATGCAAATGCTGAAGACACAGACTGATTATACAGAATAGAGTCAGAGACAAAGAAAGTGGAAGAGGGAGACAGAAAACATTTCTGCTTATGGCCCATTTCTGACCGCCTTTGTTATGTATTACTCTTAAGATTGCCATAATCATTATTTTGTCAGGCTCTCTACAATGAAGTATTCTCAGTGGGGAGAAGGCAGATTAAGACATAAACTTGATAATGGTGGGTTTATTAACACACAAAGCCAACATTTACACACTAGTCATATAAAAAACACTCTAAGACTTTGGCATACTTCTGGATTGTAGCCCTTGACAGAATACAAAAATAGCCTATGTATATTACCATTATTGCAACACACCAAATAGGAACTCCTACTTTACAAAGTTAAAATTGCACAATTGAAGGGACAATTACAACAGACTGAAGTAAGGCATAATGTAGGCATTAGTATTCATCACAGTAATGACAGCTGTAAAGTCCCATAGCATGAACATTACACCCAGCAGCCTGAAAAATATCCAAAGTGATGAGACAGAAAAGGAGGGAAAGACATACAAAGAGTTTTGTTTATGGGGCATTTCTGACCATCTTTGTGGTGTGTTACTTTAGGTTCTTCATCATAATTAATCTGACATGTTCTGTGCATTAAAATAGTTAAAGTAGGGAGCCTATAGGGGTAGGAGTGTATAAACATGAGTAAGATATAAGCAGGATAATGGTGATTTATGAAGTCCCCCTTTTGGGGGCAGAACGTGTTTACAAATGCTTTAGTTCTCCACTGTTAAAATGCTGTTCTGTATTTTTCTTTTCTTCCTTGGTTCATGAAATGTTGTAATTTGAAAGAAATAAAGATGGCCGTCATTACGCACATAATAGTAATATAAAATAACATTAAATAATCCTTTCATATACCTCTGCAATTGAACCCTTGACACTATGAAAAAAAAACAGTCTACAGATATTTAAAATATCTCAACAAATATACGACCAGCTTGATCACAGCGAGACTCAAGTCCCCACCCTCAGAACTATCATCAGTGTCTCCTGTCTCAGTTCCTTGGGTTAGTGCTGAATATGGCATCAGTTTTGAAATTTGAGGTTGGGCCTTTTCAATTCTGTAAATTCAGGCTCTGTGGACCCTCTCCATGATGTCCTGCACCAGCTATGTCAGTTCCTGATGGGTGAGAAAATCACTACCTCCAGTACTACTCCTGGTGGGTGCCACTGCATCAGAGCTAGGTCAGAGATATCTGACACAGTTGAAGCAGGTAGTGCAGGCATTGTGTAGCAACACTGACAGGTTGTGACCCAGATGTGCTAGATGAGTGTACTGCCTGTGGTGGTGGTGGCACTGCAGCCACCTGTGGAGGTATGGTATCTGAACCCTAGTAGTGAGTATATCTGTCTATGCTGTTGGTCATTTAGTTTGAAGCAGCAATGTATCCACAAAGAAGATAGTGCTGGGGAGACAAAACATGATGTGAAGACCTTAATGTGTCATAAAATACATCAGTCTCAGTGCTATTTTAAATAAAGTGTCAGAGATTTTTTTTTTTGTGGCATATCATATATATGTTTTCCAAGTTAATGAACCCAGTTACAAAAATTGAATTTAAATGTAATTTAATATTACAGTAAATAATTTATATATACATGTATAACTTATATTTGCTAAGCTCTGTGCTCACTATATAAAGCTAATTTCTGGTACTGGGAATTGAGCCCATAGACAGCTAAGCTGATGTACCCCTAGTGTATTACAATCATCAAGAGCTATTGGAGGAGACATCTATGCTTAAATAAAGGTAAGATATTTCTACCGAAGCTCATTTGAACTGTTTTCCTAAATGTTATGATCTGGTCTGCATTCATACTGGATGCTTACTTACCCTGTGCCTCTCTGAGGTGAGCTACACTCTCTTGATGTGCCTCTTTGTTCATGGAAATATTTTCAGTAGATGTACAAAAAAGAAAAAAAAGAAAGAAATGTAAGAATAATAAATAAATGTATTGGCAGGCAAGTTCATACTATATCATTGACTGGTGATGGTTCACTGTACTTACACAGCTCGGAGGTGTTTGCAGTCTTAAATTCATCCTCCCATCAGTTCAGGAGGTCTTGCTTGTGCCTATTCATGTCACTGTAATGGTGATGACATTGTTCCCCAGTGTGGAATGCCAGTTGCACGGTAGACAGCCTTGGCAAAGCTTTTCCAAACCACAGCCTTGCACTGAAGCCTGGTATAGTCCTGCAGCAGAAGCCTATGGCTGTAGCACTTGATGAGGAGTGCCAAAAGATTCTGGACTCCTCTTCACACCACCTTTGAACTCTAAATGGAACACCATCCACACCTTCACCTGTCATGTTTACTAAACTACAAAAATAACTATGTATCTGAACTGGCACAAATTTTAGATTTCCCATGCAACAAACTATGCACAATGATGCACTGCCTTACCAACTGCATCTTTACAACTGAAAGCAGAAAATTGTTTTGTTAGAAAAATTGGGTATAATTTCCTCACAAAAAATCAATAAAGGTATGAACTATAATAGTGAGACTTGCCCATATGTGATGATTACCCTATTTATACATGCTCCACAGTAAAATAATCAAATGCTTTATGATGTTGGTTATAATCAGCATTTTTTAGAGGTAAAATGTTATGAATTGGGACATATGGGGTCTGGGGGTTATGCAATACAAACCTTGAATATTATACAATGACCCCCCATTAATATTCCAAAATGTGCATGCTGATTGGTCAGTGTGCATGTTGTAAATCAGAGTTGTAGTAATAGAAAAAGGTCCGGTCACCCAGACTTTTTCCTTTAGTATAACTCTTTTTTTTTTTTTACAGCAATGGAGAACGCAAGATCTCTGTTGCTTTTTACAACCTGTCTCGCTATCTTAAATGAGTTTAACATAGTGAGACAGCTTTAAAAAAAGCAACAGAGCATATCCGTTGCTTTTTTTATAGCTGTTTTGCTATGTTAAACCCATTTAGCATAGCGAGACACTTTAAAAAGCAACAGAGATCTTGCTTTCTCCGTTGCTTTTTTCAAAACTGTCTCGCTATGTTAAATGGGTTTAACATAGCGAGACCGCTTTAAAAAAAGCAACGGAGATTCTCTGTTGCTTTTTTTAAAGCTATCTCGCTATGTTAAACTCATTTAACATAGCGAGACAGGTTGTAAAAAGCAACTGAGATCTTGCTTTCTCCGTTGCTTTTGCCCACAGCTCTGATGTACTGCATAAGTATACGCATGCGCAGTACATCAAAACTGCCACAGAATACCAGACAGCTGCCGAAGGGCAGCAAGGAGGCATTATACAATGCCATTATTTAAGAAAAGTAATTATTTTTTTTTCTTAAATAATGTCATTGTATAATAGCAATAACCCATGCCTGGGTGTGGGTAATGCTGGATTTACCCACAGTTGTCTTTGTTTGGCCACTCGGACTTTGCCCTCGTGACCAAACCACACCAACTGTGGGTAAATCCAGCATTACCCACACCCAGGCATGGGTTATTGCTATAGTGTTACCTGGGAATCAAACCCGTGTGAAAATGGATGAAAATGACAAAACGTTAATTATTAACTGTCAGTGTTACAGAAGAACTTACTATTTATGTTGTAAGTTGAGGTAAATATATTTTAAACTGGAAGGAGGTGTAGTTAAGATATGCCTGTATCTCTGTGACTTTAATAATGGTAATGGAGTTCTAGGTAAAAAGCATTTTTTGTGTTTGTAAATACATGCCATATACATGTAGCTGCATGACCTGAGTATTACATATTGATGGACATTCCATAGTTTGTTTACATGACACACTGTCCTACACATATACTTATTATATGCAATGAGTTACACTAATTGTAAATAAATATTGCACACATTGGACCTATGCAAGTGCATTTAAAATAACTACCATTACAGTTATGGTTAACGTAACTTATACACAGGTATGATTTATGAAGCAATAATTAATGATTGTTATGTTGCAAAACTCAAGTTTGTGATTGTCATCTGTGTTTAATTTTACATTATTAATGAAATTGTGGGACATTGCTTGTTTTAACCTCACTCAGTAAAATTACCTGTAAGCTGGATTCAAACACTGCATTACCTGTGGTCTCTCTGCAAAATCACTACAATTACTCACTATGCCACAGAGAGCTAGCAGAGAAATACATTTTCTTTATTTTGTACTGTCCAGAGTGCTGACAGCAGCACACCGGCAGCTGATTCACTTGCATTACAGAGGGAAGCCAAAACAAATTTCTCAGGTTTGCTTATAGATGTAAAGAGTCATTGCAAACTGACAAGCAATATGCAGATGCACAATTAAAAATGTATATATAAGTTGTAGCAATGAACAGAGCACTTATGGCATTAACCCAACACATTCATCCTTTTTACATCTGCTTGCTACATCAACTCATAATTTCTGTCACACATATTCAGGCCATAAAGGTAATGCAAAATATTGAGAAAGGATACACATTACAGATTACACTGGCTCATTTCTTCATATAATATACAATTAGTACTGACATACTTTTAAATTAAATATATTACTGTAAAGATCACTACTTGGAAGATGTGGATAAGTAATCTAGCGTATACTATAGACACTTCCGCATTTTTCATGTTACTCCTTTTGTGTTGTCACACTTTATAGACTGTCATATTTTACATTATGCATATCAAATGTTATTAATTATGAGAACAGTTGAGTTTCCAAAAACATATGTATACCAGTAATTCACAATGGTTAGGTGTGACATATTTATCATTTATCATACAGACTTAGGCTGTTCACGTTATATACAAAAATGTGTCAATACTTACTCTGAACCCCTCAGTAAAATTATTTGTAAAATGGATTCAAACCCTGCAATACCTGTTATCTTTCTCCAATCTCACTACAATATCGCCTTGTGCCACAAAAATAGGTAACAGACACATCCATTTTCTTCATTCATTACTGCCCAGAGTGCTGACATCATACTCCTACAACAGTCTCTTTTGTGCTACTGATGGCATTCCAAATTAAAATTTGAGTTTTGTACCTTGGGAAATGAGCCATCATTCACTGCTAGTGACCACTGATAGTCCAGGGTAAGCAGTGCTGAGCAGCAAGCAAAGGATGACATTTTCACTATTTACCACAGGTACAGATATATTATGAAGAAGAGACAGTAGATTTCATATACCCAAGCTGTGATATTGCATCATTTTACATTAACTCACTCAAGCCTATAAGCTTTTTTGTATATTTCCAATTCACACTCATACCTCCTTATATGGTGGAGAACTTTCTGGGTCTGACTTCCTTAATTAAGTGACTTACCAGCTAATAAAAGGCAGGATTAGAAAGGGCAATGAGTTATAAATATAACGGCACTAAGACTGGTAATCTATGATGCCCTACATTGGAGAAATTAATCTTTGTTTGCCACTTAGTATTTATATTTTCATATTTATGTTCATATTTTTTATAACTAAGAGACCTATGGTTAAGTTATTGAGCTATATGGTATGAAACATCAGTTTGGGGCACAGGACAATTCATTGAAAATGCTGCCTTATTTTACTGGAAATATTGATAGTTGTTTGCTAGTAATTATGAAAATAGGCAATATTTCCCTATTTACTTAATATTTCAGAAAACAAGTAATTTACAAACAGTTGCATAACATTCTGCGAAACCTTAAATGTTCCTGAAGAAAACTGTCTTTGATATTTGCAATTTAAGTCACACATTTCAGAAAATATACAGTATTATTTGAATCACTAATTATGGAATTAAACATATGCTTTCATATTTCTGCAAATATCTCAATAAACATGCACTTAGAGAAATGTCTTGTCATGTGATAGCTTATTTCTGATTAACAAAAATATTCTAACAATACATGTCTAGGTTGTATAGTTTTGAAGATATGAAAATTTGTGAATGTTTAGAAAATATAATTTAGGGGTTGTGTACATTACAGTATTTATAGAACACACTACAAATGCACTATTATCACTGTAAAGAATACTACTTACTCATAGCATTGCTATTTGCACAGTTTAAATAGCATTTATTGTTCAAAAATATTTACATTTGTTTATCTTAAGTTTATTACATTTATTTTTTCAGAAACAGCTCTGGAATGCAAGATGCGCATAGGCTGTAGATGTGTGACATTCCACCCCACATAGGTGTCAAAGTGTAGAGTTCAAGATAAGCATTTTCTCACAGTTATATTTTGTAATTTTTCAGTAGATGCTTAGATAAATAGGATATTCAATACCATTAAGCCAAAAATTCCTGTCACAATAGTAACACATGTTTTTAATACTATAGTTGTTTTCCATTTCTTTTGTGAGCATTATTTTCTTTTTTGTGATTTGCTAACATGAATAAGATCATTTAGATTTATTTTGATATGTGTTTGTATATTTATCGTAGGTTCATAGGTGTTTACTAGGCTAATGATCACAAGGGCTTTTTTAAGCCTAGCCATGCATCCCAAATCTCTGACAAGTTCTAATACCCTTGATAAGTGTAAGCATGGGCCTGGGAGATGAACCATTTACAAGATACCTGTGTCCGTTAGAAACATAGGTGCCAAACCAGGGAGGAATTTCCAGTTTCCCATCCAATTGTCCAAGTTGCACTTGAATTGAGTTAGGGATGAACTCTGCTTCACTTGGATTGGTAGCCTGTTCCATAGACAGGGTAGTCTCTGGGATACATACCTGTCTGTCCAGCAGGTCCTGTTTATATCACAGGCAAGGTTTAAGCCTTTGGAATGAGTAATTCTGGCGCTGTTCATTTTGTGGATATGCAGGAGTTCCATCAGTGTGGAGTCTGATAATGCCCTGTATGCCAGGCATAGATCTCCCCTCAAAAGCCTGCAGGAGACAGAATAAAGGGATAGGCCCTTGAGGAGGCCTGCAAAGGACATTTTACTTATGCCCTGTATTATTTTAGTGAGGAACCTCTGTGGACGTTCCAATTGTTGGATATGCCTGTTTAGGTACATGCCAAAGGGGCCACTGAATTACTGACTAAATTTTTACTCAGAGGCACAGTTGTATCATAAGCATTTAAACAATAAAACTGTCATAAAGGTTATCTCCTAAGGCAGTCAATGTAATCCCTAACTTTTTGTAACTCTTTTTTCCATGATGCACCCTCAATAAGTGAATATCAAAATAGCAGGAGTGTGAAACAATTATTCCTTCAGTAATACTAATCATTCACACTTGCAAGCCCTTAGCAAGCAACACTTCTCAATGTTCTTTCTTGTACTGCAAGGGCATATGCAGAGTATTGTGTCAGTCCTCATAGCAGGTTTAGCTGCTGGTACTTGTGGCAGATTGTATGACTCATGAATAATTGAACCCTGATTTGCATATTCACAGTACTGGCGGTTAATCTACACTATATAATCTCATTGTGTTATTATGGCACTCATATCTATGTATGTATGTATGTATGTATGCATGTATGTATTTATTTATTTAAAATTTGTTTACTGGGAGGTCTGACTGGGACAGAGCCCATTTTTAGTGGAAGCTCCAGACACAAGTCTTTGGAATGTGGGAGGAAACCGGAGCACCCGGAGGAAACCCACATGAATACAGGCAGTACTTGCAGACCAGAGTGTGTTTACAGGTGAAGCTCGAGATATTCCATACTAATAATTATATAGCCTTGACCATATGATCAAAATTTCAGAACTTCAAACATTAAAAAAAAAAAATCTAATTTTAGCAGTTTTGCAGGGGGGCAAACCCCCCTGCACCCCCCACAACCCCACTAATTAAATATACCAACTCTGAGATAACACTACATTGCAGAAAAGGGTAAATTTCCCATTCTTCTCTGTACTACGATCTCCATTCAAATGTTCGAGGTTTGAAAACTTCGATCATATGGTCCCAACCATATGACTTTCAAAGTTTTGAAACTTCGATAATCTGATAATCTGATAGGGATCCATACATCGGGATGCAGAGGGTCTGTCTAACACTGAGGTTGTGGCTCTCACATCCCCTGCCTAGATTTGGGACACAATTAGTATGCCTATGCACACCCATGACACGGAGCCATCAGAGATAAAAGAGGTTGAGGGAGACATGACTGAAGTGTCAAGCCATCAGAGATAAAAGAGGTTGAGGGAGACATGATTGATCAGGTTTTGTGGTTACCCTCATTGCAGACCTGGCTGAGTATCTCCATAGTCATTGTGAGGGTGAAGTACTACATAGGTGCATTTGTAGTGGTCTTATGAGGAGTCATGCTGTTCACCCTCCCCTTGATGTTGGTGTATTAAAAGGTGCCATGCAACATACATGTAGGGCCATCACAGAGGCACAGGCAATTTCCACCAGGGTCTCAGAAGAGATAGTAAGTGTATTGCATGTTGTACATTCTGATGTGCAGGCGGCCTGAATGACACACTGGATCATGCACTGTCTGTAATAAAATGTCTACTTGGGATAGTCATCATCCTCATGGTCAAAGATCCCTTATATCATCAGGTGTTGTCCAACGTGGCCATGTCATATTTCTCTCCTATAGTGGCACTACTTCTGCTGCTCTGTCAGTGTTTGAGATGTCTACACCCAGATGGCAAAGGTCACATGGTCATGATTATGGATATAGTTATAATAACAGCTCATTCAGCAAATATTTTTCACATTCAGATAGCGCCCAGACTTCTTGCCAGGACCATGGAACTAGCAGTGTAACTCCTGGCAGATGTAGTTCTCATGATCAGGTATGGCAATGGTGAAATGACTACCTCACCATGCATGGCTTCCACCTGTTGAAATGCCAGGACACAATGCTAGCACAAGTGCTTTGATTGGGTTCATGTAGACCCACACACATTAAAACTCATCTTGGTCATACCAGCTCACACACACACACACACACACACACACACATACAGACAAGTACATAAAAAAAAATAAAATAAAATATATATATATATATATATATATATATATATATATATATATATATATATATATAATTGTTTCCCGCCTTTCTAAGCTGAATTAGTCCAGTTTTCAGGTTAGTGCTAAATTCAGGGCTGTGTTACAAATCTCTGTGTTTGCCTATACCTTACTTGGATAGAAGGAAGTTTCTCTGTTCACCTGTGAGAGAGGGGAGCTTTGAGCAGCCTATCTGTCCTGGGAGGAGTGGTTTCAGCCCAGAAATTAGTAGTATATTGGCCATTTTGGGCTAATTTCTATCTCTTTTATTTCCCTGCTATAAATACCGCATTTGCCCGGTTTTGCATGCCGGGCAGTGCTGGTTAGCTGGGGTAAAATTATTCCTGGCTCCACAAAGTCTCCTCTTCAATTTTTCCCTTGGAACTAGACAAACTTTCAACTTAAGCACTCAAGCCATTCATTTCTCAGCACGGCACTTGCTAAAAACTCATAGCAAACACTTATAAACCCTAGCACTAGACCCTCCTGTACTGTACAGAAGGACAAGGCTCTGTATTCGACCTTACCAGCCATCCAGTAAAACTGTTCACTGTACCTATCCAGGCATGTCCAAAGGGCAGTTTCAGGTGTACTCTCCAGTCCAACTGGTGAATCTGGGCATTTTGAGGCAATGTACTCCACTTATGCTACTATACAACTGCCACTCTCTACTTACACCAGATTCTTTTTCTACTAAACTACCACCTCCCTCTCTACTACACAACTGCCCCTCTTTCCTTTCACCAGAATCTTGAATGTATGCTTAGTACACACTGCACTTTCCTCCTTTATTTCTTCCACATTCTATAAACCCTCTACTTCTATCTTTCAAATATTCAGTCTTTGCAACTACTAACAGAAGACCTACAATTTCATAGTTTTTAATATTCTGTCAGCTTATTCCGCTGCCTCAGTTTCAACTTTATGCTGTGCAAATGGCTCTACAATCAACCACATATATGTTCATGAAGAGTATTCATTTTATTTTTTTTCTCAGTTATAATTTGCTATATCTCAGTATGTAATTCTACGTTTGTTTTAAATAATCATATGTTTGATTTACTTGTATGTAATATGGAGCTTTTCTCCCCTAGCTTCCACTGAAAATGGGCTCCTTGAGCCCAGTGGACCTCCCAGGTTATCAAACTGGAAATAAATAAATAAATAAATAAATAAATAAATAATAATGTTACAACTGCCTCATGTACACAGACAACCCTCTCCTCCTACCACCAAACACTAATACATATGAGAGATGCAATTATACAGCCAAACTGGAGGCTAAGCTCTCCCAACCCAAGACTGGATCAGACAGTCAAGAGGAGAAGGGAAATACTTGCATCACACCACCAGTCTCACAGAGACCCATTAAACCAGCACTGGCAAAAAACACACATAAATACATGAAAACATACTTGGAGGCTCTAAATAAAATCTGCAAAAGCAACAGAGACCTCCAAAGCAAACATCCAAGCAACCTCCACCCCCCCAACACAAACCATGAAACACATACTTCACAAAACCAGTGTGCCATGTAATCACAGCCCTTAAGGCAAAATAACATACCCAACATACTAGTAATAGGTGACTCTATAGTCAGGCACACTGACATCTCACTCACTAGGCTGAATAAGGAGAAGGTTACTGTTAGCTGCCTGTTGGGTGGCAGGATCTGCCACATAACACAAGCACTCAGGTCACTCCAGAACAAGTACAAATTTGACTCTGTCATTGTCCATGTTGGTGTGAATGACCTGAGCCATACCTCCCTGGACTACATGAAAGGAGACATGGAAGAGCTCTCTGATCACGTAGCCCAGGCCGATATGACCCTGACCCTGAGTAGCATCCTGCCCTCACCAAGAATGATACCATGGTATAAAGAAAAAATCCTTAATTTCAACAACTGGCTAAGTTTCTGGTGTCATTCAAAGGGGAGCCAGTGTCTGTCCACCTGGGATGACATGCTCGACAATCCACGCTGCTTCGCTAGAGACGGCTTGCACCTGTCACCCTTATACTTTCGATTACTGCCCAAGGCTATTGCCACCCCCATAGTGCCTTTTTTAGGCAAGGCTCAAAAGACAAACCCACTTCCATAAATAGCACAAGTAACAAAAAACTGAGGGTAATGCTACTCAATGCCAGAAGTCTAAACCTCAAAATGCATGCACTCGAGGCACTCCTCAGTATGGAGAAAATCTATACATGTGCAGTAACAGAAACCTGGTTTAAGGCTCCAGGGAGCACCCCAGCACTACAAGGCTATGACTCATAGCATACATTTCGGCCACAGAACACGAACTGAAATACAAAAAGCGGGGGCATATCCATATTCATCAAGGATACCCACACCTCCAGGTTAGTAGCACAGCACGATGCTTCAGAGGTCATCCACATGCAACTAACAACGGGCAAAACTGCAATTCAAATTGTAGCTTGGTACAGATTACCCACCATGTCCCAGGACCTCCATTCCACATTTCTGGAAACACTGAGAAACATAAAGGTCCTACCAAACACCCTAATATTGGGTGATTTCAATTACCAAAGCATTAACAGGAAGAACTACTCAAGTACTAACTCCCTTGCTGAACATTTCCTAGAATTTATAAACTCAAATGCCCTGGTTCAACTGGTCAACACTCCCACCAGAGGTGACAACATATGGGACCTGATCATCACCAACATGGGCAACCAGTGTTCCACACCGGAGGTCAACCTCTCGCTGGTTAGATTTGACCATAAACAAATCACTTTGGATATCCACATTTCACCCCAACCCCGGACAAGGAAACCACGGTGAAAAACTTTTCAAAAACAAACTTAACGTTACTTAAGACAGAGGTAGAAAGCTTCAAAGCCGCCATGCTGAAGGATAACGCTGTCCAAGCTGCAAAATCCTTTACTAATGCATTCGACGGGCACTTACAAGAATGCATGGATCGTGCCATCCCAAACAAATCCAAGACTCACTCCTCCAAGAAAAGGAAACCAGTCTGGTGGACTCCTGCCATAAACAAGCTATACAATACAAGGAGGAAACTAGTACAGAAAAGAGTAAAATCCCAAGAAAGGAAGACATCCTGACCAGTATCAGCAAGAAACTATGATCCCTCATAAAATCATCAGAGGCGAGCTTTGAAAGAAAAATTGCCAAGGACTCCAAAGATAACCACAAGGCATTCTTTAGCTATGTCAAGAATCTAATTGGCAATGCTCAGATCAGCTTGGAGTTAGTGCAGAATTGCACAAAATACATTGAACTGACCGATATCACCAACATCCTGGCAGACAGGTTCAGTGCAAATTTCACCCCCCTCTCACCCCCAAAAGGCCCATAACCATACTTGAAGAATGTAGAATCCCTGAAATCACAGACACTCAGGTTAAAACAGCCCTCTCCAAAGCCAAAAACACAGCATCAATGGGACCAGATAGTGCCCCAGGCTGCATCCTACATGAGCTCAAAGATGAACTAACCCCTCACCTAAACACACTGTTCAAACTCAGCCTCTCCACATGCTACATACCCATAGAGTGGCACACAACAATGGTTATTCCAGTCCACAAAGTTGGAGCCACAACAGACCCCTGGAACTATTGCCCTATACGCCTGACTAGCTTGGTTTTCAAGGCTATGGAGCGCATCATTATGGAACTCATTAACAGAGACTTTGGAAACCTCCAAACACTGGACTCTACCCAGTTCAGCTTTGTTAAGGGCAGATCATGCCTCCTAAACCTGGTGGACGTCTTTGAGACAGTTACCAAGGCTATAGATGAGGGAAAGGTGGTACACACAGCTTACCTAGACCACACAAATGCCTTTGACACCATTCCCCATTCTGGTATTATAGACAAGCTCACCAGCCTGAACATAAACCCCTACATCATAAGATGGGTTGCCAACTGGCTCATGGACAGAACCCACATGGTGAGAGTTGCAGGAACTAGGTCCGTCTATAAACCGGTTACAAGTGGCATTCCCCAGGGCTCAGTCCTGGGACCCTTCCTGTTCAGCATATACTTCTTAGAGGTACAGGCACACACAGGAGGACTATGGCTGACCAAGTTCACAGACAACTACAAACTAGGGGCTATAATTGACTCTCTGGCTGACACAGACATCCTCCAAAAGGGTCTCACTGAGACAGATAACTGGTGTCAAAATCATGGCCTCAAGCTAAATGCCAAAAAGTGCATAGTCATCCCCTTTGGAAAAAACAAAGTACCCACAAACTACCACATAGGTGCTAGTCCCCCAAATATGGAAGACATATTAAGGGATCTGGGGACCCAAGTAGATAGTAATCTCACCTTTGATAATCACATTGCCAAAGTGGTTAGAAAATCCTTCTACATGGCCCACCTAATCACAAAAGGGTTTGCATCCAGATTAAAAGAAGTCATTGCGCCCCTCTACTCATCAGTCATCAGACCCATCATAGAGTACAACACCGCATTTGGGATGTACCTTACAAGACACCTGCAACAGCTGGAAAGACCACAGAAGTACCTCAGCATGAGGATCACTGGCCTCAAACTGATGCCCTATGCAGCTCGACTGAAGAAACTCCAGCTGTACTTGGTTGCATACCGCCTACTCAGAGGTGATCTCTGCCTGACATACAAGGCCATGTCCAACCCAGAATTGATGTACATGCTCCACCTAAAGAAAACCTTATCCCCTCAAGACACACGCTCTAGGGATCTAAAACCTCACCACAACAATAAATAGGACATACTGGAGGGATAGATTCCTGTCCCAGAGACTTCCCATGCTTTGGAACAAGATTCCAATCTACAATAGGCAGAGCTCCTCATTAACACTCTTCAAGAGAAACCTTGATGAGTGGATGGGAAACAAAACGTTTACCCCGGGGATCACTTCAGTGGCTCTGCTGGACAGAGGTACAGGGAACTAATCTAAGGGGCGTCGAAAGCCAACACATTCTTTCTAGGCTTATAAATGTCTTTGCGCAGATAGCCTATTACCTACCTATGAACCTATGAACCTAAACATTACTACTGAATGATATAAATCTATTGTTACTAGTCATGATGATGGGTACGTGCTGATCAACTGATTTCTTGCTCACACATACTCACTTCTTTGGTGTCAGACATGAACACATGTAACCAGCCACAAACCATATGTACAAGTGATTATGACTGTGCCCTGTCCTTTGCACATTTCTTTGTGATGTCAGGTTGACTATGTCTGATGTATGTAGTGGACAGCTAATGCTTGCTTGCTCAGATGCTTGCTTGAATGGTATTAGGAAAACTTTTTTTTTTATTCTTGTTTTTCTTGCTCATTTGTAAATGATTTGTTATTTAGTTCTTGATCCTCAATGTTTCTGTATTGTATTCTTAGTAATGCACAACTTAGTGATTTTTGCTTTCTCATTAACTTGAGTCGATGCAAACAATGCCCCGGTCATTGTTGGGGTATCTACATTGGGAAGCTGCAATGTCTAATGCACAGTACTGGGCAAATCATATTTGTATGTTGCATATGTCACTCATGAGTTTCTGCTGAGATTACTCTACAGTTGCGCCACGTTTAATCTTAGTGACATAAAATACTTGCATATGATTTTACTCACTTATAGATCTCTTTTTTACATGTTCAGCCTTTATCTTGGTTAATAGTGCTGCCACAAGAGATGTGTTAAGGGGTTGACCTTGTTTGATCCTCTTT
This sequence comes from Protopterus annectens, assembly GCF_019279795.1. Lineage (NCBI taxonomy): Eukaryota > Metazoa > Chordata > Ceratodontiformes > Protopteridae > Protopterus > Protopterus annectens. The sequence continues at coordinate 999,908,540 of NC_056730.1, read as the reverse complement.
GAATACAACCATTACATAGGTAAGTAAAGGTTGAGAAAGTTTGCAGGCATTTATTTTAATGTTTGTATGTGCTAATGTCTACATTTCTAACTAGGTAGTGAGTATGTGCACAGTCCTCTGTCCCTCAGCCAGGGCCATGGCATGTTGTCCACTCCTGCATCTCTCAGGATTATGTATATTCATTGCTTTTTCTTCAGACTACTCATTTGTATCTGTTGGACTTGCTGGAACTGTCTGTGGTCCTTGAAACTGCAGTTCTTGGCCATGTTGTTTTTTGTTGCAGCTGTTTCCTGACACTAGTGTAACATGGCACAGACTGTGAATATTTGGACAGAGCTGGCTTACTCATCCTGCAGGGGTCCTTCTGATGTGTCTAGACACCAGAACCTTGATTTCAGCAAGCCAAATACATATTTTATAATATTCCTTGTCTGAGCACAGGCATTGTTGTGTCTTGCTCTATGGGGTTCTGTGGATTTCTCATGGGTGTCATAAGCTAAGGTTCCAGTGCATAACCTACACCCCATCACTAAATGCCCTTGTGGAATGTCACCCCTAGCAAACCTTATGAACAGTTCACAGGTGTGCCATATATGTGAGTCGTGACAACTGCTAGGTTTATCTGCACACACACATTGTAGATGATCCATTGGACATTACAGACTACCTGACAGTTGATAGAGTGGTATCCTTTCCTGTTGATGTATCTCCTTCCTTGTTCACCAGGAAGGGCTTTTATTCAATGTGTGCAGTCTATGTACCACAGAACCTCAGGGAAGTATGCTATGGCATAGAATTGTTGCATGGTTGCTTCTCACTCCTGTGGGGTTCATGGAAACCAGATATGATCCCTTACATTTTGCAGCACTGCGTTTAGAAATTGATGTAACTTTCTAGAGACTGAAGCCTCTGATACCCTTAACAACTCCATTGTTGGCCTCATGTGATGCTGGTAGATGTTGCATATTTCTTCTACATTTCCTGTAGTGTATCCCTGTCCACCCAGTATCCTGGTATGATTTCTGTATCATGCATGCAGTCCATGATAAGTCAAATGATGTCTGAGCACTCTTCTCATTCTAGGCAGAGGTCTGGCAGCAGCAGCACTGGGTATTAAAGTCTGTTGTAAATATAGATTAATGACAGGTTAATGGTAGCAGCAGCAACCCATAACATTTTTTTCTAAGTGAGCTCATGGTTGCATTCCAAAGACTATTGGAAATTAGGCCAAATGGGAGCACCATGTGCACACAAGCATTTTATACATTCCTGGAGCACTCTGCCATGTTGGATTGCTTAATTAGTATGTGTTTTACCTAATCATGTCTTCATTAGCACATTCTGCCACTTGATGCTCTTTTGAAAGTGGTCACTACAAGTAGAGCTGTTTAATGAATACCACATAGCATGTTCATATGTGCGCATTGCACACACATGCTTAGTGCAAAGTGCAGGTCTTCATGAATCTAGCCCTTCATCTTTTTAAAACAATTCTTGGCTTATTTGGATAACAATGGAAAGTGGTACATATCGTACTTATGTCCCTAAGTTCAGTTTTATTCAAAAAATTATCAGTAGTTTGAATTATGTACAGTTTTGTAAGACAGATCCTTTTTTATCAGATTAATCCTGAGATTCAATAAAATCCTTATAGGCTCTGTGTAGAGCCTACATGGAATGTATCCATGTACATAGCCATGGTTCCTTAACAGCAGTGTGCCATACATATTAATTATGGCGTGCTGCTGAGGGAGATGACAGTAACATGAATATTGAGGCCGTGCAAGCAGCAGTTTAAAGGCTGTCACATACTTGTGGACTGTCCAGAAAACATCTAGAAGGTGGTAAGCACTGGAGAGTATTTTTTCTTATTTTTATGTGTTGTTTGTGCAGGGCAGTGCAGTGCTTACCAATGCTTAGCTGTGCTTATACATATACACCTGACATATGCTATATATCTAACAATAGAAACTGGATGTAATCAACTGTATTTTTTTTGTCTGTCCTTGTTTGTGCAGAATGGCACAGTGCTTAGCAATGCCTTCAGACATCTAAAAATAGAAGCCAGATGTATTTAATTGTTGTAGTTGTGTTGTGCTTAGCAACTTGCAAACCTGAGTTGCTTCACTATGCAACGCTAAGAAGCAGCTTAATAATATATCTAACAATATACTGCTTCCCTGTAGTATTCAAGTAGCTAGATAGGTTGAGTCATGACCTACAGTGTAGTAGGTCCTGGGTTTGAGTCCTGACCAGACATATGGTTTATATTTATTGCCGTGAAAATGTGTCAGGTAACTGATATATCAGTTTACTTTAAAATTAAAAAAATGTTACATTTAGAAAAGCTGCATGGTGCTATGCACCATTTAAACATGGTCAATTGAACATGGACAATTCATCCCTGGTTTGACACCTATGTCTCTTATGGACACAGGTAACTGGTAAACAGTTCATCTCCCAGGCCCATGCTTACACTTGTCAAGGGTATCAGAACTTGTCTGAGATTTGGGATGCATAGCTAGGCTTAAAAAGGTCCTTGTAGTCATTGGCCTAGTAAACATCTATGAAACTATGAACCTATGAATGGTCTACGTTTTCACATTGCTAAGCTATACTTAAACATGACTTGTGTGAGTTTGCTCAATGCTCACCCTCACTCAAATGGTCTGTGTGAGTTTGCGTGAAGCTAAGCTACTTGGCTCTTTTTTAAAGTTACAGTATGACGTGTAAGGGTGGGAATGCAGCCTGTATAAAAGCCAATAGGTGTGAATTTTACACCATTCATTGGAGTCTTCACTTGGTTGTCAATATGCCTGGTGGTGTTGGAGAGGGAGCAAGCTTTTGAGCACAGAGGTGGGGTATGCAGGAGTCCAAAGTGTTTTCTGGACTCCTGATGAACAACTATGAACCCCAGCTGCTGCCAGGAAATTATCAGGGCTCAAAGGGTAAATCTGAGCCCTGGAATCTGTTGGCTAGGGAACTTACCAGTGCTACTGGAATCCCCCACACTGGTGAGCAGTGTTGTTACCACTACAACAACCTGGAACAGAGGAAGAGGGGAACCTTGGACACCACGGTCCAAGAAGCTTGGGCTAGTCAGACCGCACAGATATGTAAGTATGCTTGCCAGTACTTTAGAAATATACAAGCTAAATCTGTGCAAAACTGGTATGCATAATGGTTTGCTTCTCTTTCAACAGCTGCAGATGTGAGGGCTCGTAAAGTCCCATGCAGAGCGCCTGGCCAAGATGAGGTGAGAGTGTGGTAAGTAGAGAAACATCAAAGTAATCATGTAATCTTATAATAAATTAGTTACAGAGTTTGCAGTCTTAGCAGTCAAGTATGACATACCTGGGACATGTAACGTGTTTGATAATGTGACACTGCCTAACTGAAATGGTAGAGCAAGTTAAATCCGGTAAACATGCAATACTGTGTTGTATAGATTCCAAACTTCAGTTACTGTTGTGGTCCACCAATATTAAGAGAAACTGTTCTGGTCTACCCATTGTCTGCAATATGTTGTAGGTTGCACTCATTTACTGGACAGGGTATATAGATTATCTATTAGATGTCTTTCACAGCTATCCATGGTCTACATGCCAGACATGAAGCAATATTAGTCAATAAAATCTAAAGGGTGATGGTGCTTTGATATGTAATATTTTCAAATAAAAAGTGTTCACTATTCCTGTATCCACTGCATTGTGTTCTAATCTGACACCAGTAAACCGTGAAATGTAAACGAATAAAAAATGCTGCAAAAAATATCTGAAACAAATGGCAGATATTAGGGAACATTTTTAATGCAGTTTAACTCAGGGATGTGCTTTGATAAGTAATCTTTTCAAATAAGTGTTCATTATTCTTGTAATCAATGCATGTGTGCTGTAATCTGATATCAGTCAATTGTTAAAAGTTAATGAATAAAGAACGCAGCCACATATGTCTGAAATGCATGTAGGGCAATAACCAGAGTAAGGTTTGAGCCTGTGTTCTGCTCTTTCTTTCTGAAATAATGCAGTATATTCCACATGGGCAATGAACTCGGTATATGGATATGATAACTAAAATCCTTTACTTCTATCTATATGTCTAAATGCCAAATTTAAAGGAACATTATTAATCTAGTTTAAAACAGGATTATGCTTTGATAACTAACCTTGTCAAATAAGTTTTCATTATTCCTGTATGCACTGCATGCGTGTTCTATTCAGACCCCAGTCAACTGTTACATATTAACTATGATATAATGCATCATCAAATTTCAGATATGCATGTATTACAGTACCCACAGTAAGTGTCAAGCCCCAGTTCAGATAATTTCCCCGAGATATATTGCACATAGCACTCAGCAAATGAGCAGGGTATATGGTTAGAACAAAAGATGACCTACACAGCTGTACATGTGTGTAACTGCCAGATTTTATGTGACATTAATCATTAGAGTGTAAAAGGAGATGGTGCTTTGATAACTACTGTATTCAAATAAAGTAATCATTGTTCATGTGTTCACTGCAATGGTTTCTGATGTGATACCATGCACAGCTATGCATGTGTGTAAATGTAGGGTTTCACACATAATGTTGCAATAAAAGTCATAAAGGAGAATAGTGTGTTGAGAATTCATAATATTGAAATAAAATGCACATAATTCTTGCAGTCATTGCTTGCGGGTTCTAATCCCATGGCAGCCAGCTGACAAATAATCAGCTACCTAGTGAACTTAGTGTACACTTCTTTCGGCCGCTCCCGTTAGGGGTCACCACAGCAGATCAGCTGTTTACATTTCTTCCTGTCCTCTGCATCTTGCTCTGTCACACCAACCACCTGCATGTCCTCTCTCACCACATCCATATACCTTATCTTAGGCCTTTCTCTTTTCCTGTTACCTGGCAGCTTCATACTTAGCATCTTTTTCCCAATATACTCTGCATCCCTCCTCAGCACATGTCCAAACCAACATAATCTTGCCTCTCTGGCTTTGTCTCCAAACCTTCCAACTTGGGCTGACCCTCTAATATACTTATTCCTAATCCTGTCCATCCTTGTCACACCCAGTGCAAATCTTAACATCTTCAGCTCTGCCACATCAAGCTCTGACTCCTGCCTTTTTGTCAATGCCACTATCTCCAACCCATATAACATAGCTGGTCTCACTACCCTCTTGTAGACCTTCCCTTTCCCTCTTACTGGTACTCGTCTGTCACAAATCACTCCTGGCACTCTTCTCCACCCACTTCATCCTGCCTGTACTGTCTTCTTCACCTCTCTTCCACACTCACCATTACTCTGAACTGTTGATCCCAAGTACTTAAACTCATTCAACTTCGCCACCTCTACTCCCTGCATCCTCACCATTCCTCTATCCTCCCTCTCATTCACACACATATATTCTGTCTTAGTTCTGCTGACCTTAATTCCTCTTCTCTCTAGAGCATATCTCCACCTCTCCAGGGTCTCCTCCACCTGTTCCCTACTCTCACTACAGATCACAATGTCATCTGCAAACATCATAGTCCACGGGGACTCCTGTCTGATCTTGTCTGTCAACCTGTCCATCACCATTGTAAATGAAAAAGGGCTCAGAGCTGATCTTTGATTTAATCCCACCTCCACCTTAAATACATCCGTCACTCCCACCGCAGACCTCACCGCTGTCACACTACCCTCGTACATATCCTGTACCACTCTTGCATACTTCTCTGACACTCCCAACTTCCTCATACAATACTACAACTCCTCTCTAGGCACCCTGTCATGTGCTTTCTCTAAATCCACAAAGACACAATGCAACTCCTTCTGACCTTCTCTGTACTTCTCCATCAAGACTCTCAGAGCAAACATCGCATTTGTAGTGCTCTTTCCTGGCATGAAACCATATTGCTGATCACTAATCATCACCTTCCTTCTTAATCTAGCTTCCACTACTCTTTCCCATAACTTTATGCTGTGAATGATCAGTTTAATCCCTCTGTAGTTACTACAGCTCTGCACATCACCCTTATTCTTAAAAATCGGTACCAAAACACTTTTTTCTCCATTCCTCAGGCATCCTCTAACTTTCCAAGATTTCATTAAATGATCTAGTTAAAAACTCCACTGCCATTTCACCTAAACACCTCCATGATTCCACAGGTATGTCATCTGGACCAACAGCCTTTCCGTTCTTCATCCTCTTCATAGCTATGCTTACTTCCTCCTTGCTAATCCACTGCACTTCATGATTCACTATCCGCACATTATCCAACCTTCTCTCCCTCTCATTCTCTTCATTCATCAACCCCTTAAAGTACTCTTTCCATCTGCTCAACACACTCTCCTTGCTTGTGAATACATTTCCTTCATTATCCTTTAGCACCCTTACCTGCTGCACATCTTTACTAGCTCGGTCCCTCTGTCTAGCCAATCAGTACAGGTCCTTTTCTCCCTCCTTAGTGTTCAACCTTTTATACAACTCTTCATATGCCTTATCCTTAGCCTTCACCACCTCTCTCTTTGCCATGCACCTCATCTCCTTATACTCTTGTCTACTTTCTTAACCTCTTTGACAATCCCACTTCTTTTTCACCAACCTCTTTCTCTGTATACTCTCCTGTACTTTTTCATTCCACCACCAGGTCTCCTTGTCCTCCTTCCTCTTTCCAGATGTCACACCAAGCACCTTTCTAGCCATTTCTCTTAATAGCTCTGCTGTAGTTACCCAGCTATTCGGTAACTCTTCACTGCCACCCAGTGCCTGTCTTAACTCTTCCCTGAACATCACCTCACAATTACCCTTTTTCAATTTCCACCATTTGATCCTTGGTGCTGCCCTCACACTCATCCTCCTCTTCTTGATCACCAAGGTCATCCTACAAACCACCATCCTATGCTGCCTAACTACACTTTCCCCCGCCACCACTTCACAGTCTCCAATCTTCTTCAGATTGGCCTTTCTACATAAGATATAATCCACCTGTGTGCATCTTCCTCCACTCTTGTATGTCACCCTAAGCTCCTCCCTCTTGTTAAAATACGTATTCATCACAGCCATGTCCATCCTTTTGGCAAAATCCACTACCATCTGATCTTCTGCATTCCTTTGCTTAACACCATACCTACCCATCACTTCCTCATCCCCTCATCAACATGCCCATTGAAATCTGCTCCAATCACCAGTCTCTCACCCTTGGGTACAGTCATCACCACTTCATCCAACTCACTCCAAAATTCTTCTTTGTCATCCATCGCACACCCAACTTGTGGAGCATATGCACTAACAACATTCATCATTACACCATCAATTTCCAGCTTAATAAACATCACTCTATCCAACACTCTTTTCACCTCCAAAATACTCTTAGCATACTGTTCCTTCAGGATAATGCCTACGACATTTCTCCTCCCATCCACACCATGATAAAACAATTTGAAACCGCCTCCGATACACCTAGCCTTGCTCTCCTTCCATCTGGTCTCTTGCACACACAATATACCAACCTTCCTTCGGTCCATCACATCAGCTAGCTCTCTCCCTATACCAGTCATACTACCAGCATTCAAAGTTCTGACCCTCACTATCACAGTCCTAACCTTTACCTGCCTTCGGGCATGCTTTCCGCCTCTTCTCCTCCTTTGGCCAACAGTAGCCCAATTTCTGCCAGCACCCTGTTGGCCAACAGTACTGGTGGCTGTCGTTGTTAACCCGGGCCCAAACATACCTATCAACTGTCAAGCTTTTGAAGAATATAATGACTTCTGCCCCATATAACTGGCCTTTGATTATCAGATGCATGACATTACTTGGAATGCAATTTATTGGCAAATCTGTTTACAGAGCACCTTGGTAGTAATGTATGAGCACACTATGTAAAACAGTTCCCTGTAGTTGTGCCTGTGTACCAGCATTTGTTAGTGATTGGCCCATACTGTCCCATGCTAACAGTTTGAAAGGTGTGCCCATGCAATATCATCTATACAAGAATTGCAGTCAATGAACTCACAACTGAAATTGCATATCTGTAGAAGTATGTATTAGTATTAGTAGGCTATGTAATAATAAGGGTTAACTTCTTTTTATTGAAAGTTCATTCTTTCGAAAAACAGAAGTACAACCCCATTTATGTGAAAATGCACTTAACTGAAAGTGCATTTTCCCAAATACTGGTTCACCGAACCGGACATAAAAAACAAAAGTAACACTGCATCACCGAGGCATGCTACAGTGGGGATAAGGAAATATAACTGATTTCCCACTGTAGTGTGGTCTCAAAGTTAGTATATATAAGTGGATGGCATGTGGGGGCACAGCTCCCCACATGCCAGGTGCAGGGGGCATGCCATCCTACAAAACTGCTTTTGCAGTGTTTTTTTTTCTTTGTTTTTGCCCGGTTCAGTGAACTGGTATTCTCGAAAGTGCACTTTCAGTAAGTGCACTTTTGCATAAATAGGGTCGTACTTCTGTTTTTCAAAAGAACAAGCTTTCGATAAACAGAAGTAGACACAGTAATAATACCTGTGAAGTTACTAATGGTATGTTTTTTTCTCTCTCTTCCTACCTCTTCTTTAATTTATTAATGTTATTTATTATTATGATTTGACATTAATATATTATTTGTAACTAACTGCTATGTTCACCTTATGCATTATTTCACACTGGTTTGTTGTTAACATACTTTCCTTATTGTTATTTATTGTTGTGTTCCTCATAATATTCCTTTATGTGTCATTTGATTAATCAATATTATGTTTCATTATGTTAATATTAACATTTGTTTGGTTATTTCTTTTCTTTCTAGGACACACCAAGCATTTTGCCTTGTATTGTGTTACTGATATTGTTGGCTGACATACTTACCTGAAACACATACCTTACTTCCCAGTGGGATGGGTACCCTCAGTATGGCTCTGCCTATACAACAAGGCTGTCACAGGTCCCACACTTACACTTAAAGATTGTTATCCTGCGAAGTGCTCATCCTCTCTGCCTGTGCCTATTGCCTGCAGCATCACCTTCAGCTTCAGCCTGTATCACAAACATTTGTATCTAAAAAGTAGCTGCTACAGACATTCTCTCTGCCATGGTGTGGTATCTTTACCCCAGTAATTTCCAACTCAACATATGAGGAAGGGGTTATGATCTATATTGAGGCTTTATATCCTGTTCAATGGTTGCATGGGATTGGCTTATTATAGTGTAAATCAGCTGTGTTGGCTGCAATTATCACTTCAGAAACACAGATTGGTTCAGAGGCAAACACTTGCTAATGAGAACCATGTTAAAAAGACAAACAGCTAACTAGGGGGACCATTGTGTATGAGAGATGCTTCACAGGGTGAACTCGTCAGTACAACATTCACATATCTTTACCTTTCAACAGAGGAGTATTGTACTTCATCAGGTATGCAACCATTTTGTTTCCAACATGATGCATATGTCTCAATATATTTGGGGGGAATGGGGATTAGATCATTAAGCCTTTCTTAGAACTGTAATGATGAGATGTCATTTTTCTCCAAATGTGTTACATCTGCAGAGGAACTAGAGTACAGTAAGGGTAGAATGCTTTTTGTTAATAAGTACAATGGTTTCCTGGAAATTTCCCTTGATAGTGGTTGTAATACTGCATTGCTATTTGTTAGGCACTGTTGATTTTATATATTATAAGAGGGATTTACACCTACGGCTACACTTTAGTGGACTTCTGTGTTGGGTGTGTAATCATACATCAGTATCTGTCATGGCACAAACAGGAATAGCTGCCTACTGTTATTATCCTAGTTGCATCCACACCCTTACTATGTTGATATAGTGCAGAATATGAGATGTGTACTCAAGCAGTGAATACTGGTAGCCATCTGTTGTTGCTGTATCTCTACATACTGTACTCTCACGTATGTGATCCTAATGTGTTTCTATTTTGTTGTCTTTCAGGAAATAAGTATCCCCGATGCCAGACCCCTTTTACAGTTGCTGAAAATGACATCATCCTGGAGGCCTTGCATCAACACCCTCTACTACTGCTGTCCAGGGGGTGGCCAAACAGGTAAGAGTGGGCAGCATTGTGGCCTGACCTGGTTCACGATGTGAATTCTACCAGTCACCAGAGTAGGACATATGACCAGGTCCAACACTGGGCCACTAATATGATCAAAATTGCATGCAGAAAAGCAGCAGCCTTGACCATGGATTGTGCTGTCATTGGTGGAGGGCCTATGGTGGAACAACCACTGTCAGTCACTGAGGAATTCCTGGTGAACCTAAGAACACAAGACAGCTCCCAGGCATCCATCATATGGTATGTTGTGGATGTGGGTGCCACCATTTCCATGCAAGAGAAGTGTCCAGGTATGCGTAGTTGGATCAGCAGTGGAATACTGTAGCATTCAGAGTGTCAGGGTGTAGATAGTCATATGTGAATGTCAGGTATTTTTTTTTTGATGGGGGTTAGTTGCAATTTGAATCTCATGCTCAGATTGTGACCAACATACCAATTAACATAGTAGCTACTCTAAACGTTAGATATTTGGTCATATTAGCCTGTTATAGTGAAATGTGTGGTGCTGTGTATATTACCTCTCCCTCAAAATTTCACAGGACCATCAAAAATTAGACATGGCTATGCATCTGCTCCTGATAAGCACAACACTGTTTTGTTAGAGATGTAGATTTAGTGCAATGTATTCACTAAAGTGTCATCCCAGGCCTGCCAGCTGAATTGATGTACTGTTTGGATGATTGCCAACTGCACAGATATTATCCAGATGAACACAGTTTAGAATCATACCTAAGCCTTGTAGGTGTGACCAAACTAATAGATTTGACAGTATTTTCTGGAAATTACAGATTGCCATATTTGTTAGCTGTGCAGAGCCTTGCAAAATGTCAACAGTGTACATCACTGTTGCTCATGAAATTCCTGATTAAAGAGCTTTTTTATTTACAAGTAACTACAGATGTTTATTAGAAAATAATGTCTTCATGTCCTAGTATATGGGGTTGGGGGTTAAACAAGTCTGTAATACTGACAGCATTGTATACAGCTTAACATATATTGCAAGATAGTACTGCAGAGCATAGTAGTGCAGGTACTGCTTTTCCCTTTTTATCACAGGTGACCAGGGGGTTGGTCTCTGTGCCCCTTCACAACCTGATGTCAGTGTCTCTTCAGACTCTGATGATGATGATGGCCAAAGTGAGGCACAGGTGGGGGTTGCAGGGAATGAATCTGCCATAGAGGTTGACATCCATCTTCTGCTCTCATTATCACCATACACAGTCAGTAAGCCTACACATATCCAGTCCTCTGATGCCACAGATATTGGACAGTCAGAGGGTGGGGACATTGAACAGTAAAGTGTGGCTACTATGGCTGCAGTGAGTGTTGATACTGGCCATAGCCAAAGAGATGGTAAGGTTTCACACAGGTATATTAATAGGGGTGCTTGTAGGAGGCCTACTGTCCCTCCACCACCTATTACAGGTGTCTCGACACATGCCATTTGGCATATGTTTTGGGCTGTCATGGAGGCACATGCACATTCTGAAAGGAACTCCAGATGAAGGCTCAAGGTTATGGATGCAGCACAATATGACATCCATGAATGCCTCCACTGCATTGCTGATACCATGGATCAGTTGACGGATGCAGTGGAAAGAAGTTGGTTTCAGACAGATCAGAATATCTGTCTTGGAATGCACATTATCTATGATGGAATGTCTGGTTGGAGTTGAGCATTGGGCTCATGGGCGTAGGTCAGCAATTACATCTGCTGGGGGTCTACATGGCCATGCACAGTCAAAGTCTCGTAATGGCAGAACATCTAGTGCTCCAGAGGGGAGTGTGCTGTCCACACCAAGATGTGGCAGACCATGGGCTTGTGGTCCTGGACATTCCCATGGAGGACATGGTCCTAGCAAACAGCAGTCACCGTCAGGTAGTAGCCCTGCTCCTGCCTTTGGGCATGGAGGTGCCAGTGCAACTCCTGGCAGAGCCAGTTCCATTGTTCGGGAGTGGAGGTGGTGAACTGTCAGCTGTACCATGCATGGTTCAAAGCTGTTCAACATAATGACATGTAGGGCTAGCAATGAGCTTGATTGTGTTCATGTAGACACTCACACACCACTGTCACAATCAGGCTACCTACAGACACACACAGCACATATCCATATTTCATCTTGCCTGCTTCCCTTACTGACTCACCCACACGCTTGCCAACCTATTGGATTAGCCCAGGCCTCGTGCACCCCCACATAGCACCCTGTGCAAAAGATGATACCTGTGCTACTTCCCTGTCATTCTTGTCAATGATGCAGCAAAATTAAGTTATGTGTCTGATGCATAGGGTGACTATCTAAATTACTATGCATTTGTTTCATCCATTGTTGCCTTTGACATGCCACTTGTACTGGTCACTGACATATATTATTTGCTGCCATTTGTAATGAGTAAACCACACTATTTTGTGCACATTACATCAGATGATTTAATGGTTGTATACTTGCACAATGAAAGGTGTCTCGTGGAACTGTTTATGTTTCTATTTCAGGATTGTATAGCACACACCTATGGGTACACAGGTACAATAAACCCATATAGAGCACAGGAAGGAATGTCAGCACAAAAGAAAAATATCTTCAGAAAAGTAAAGCAGTATAGGAGCATGGCTCTATAGGTTGATATGTGTATAACAGGCTAGCAAGAATAAGGGCTTCTTTCAGCCTAGTGATACATCCCTAATCTCTGACAAGGTCTGGTACCCTTGATAAGTGTAAGCATGGTTTTGGGAGCTGACACGTCTACAGGCTGTGGCGTATGAGATGAACCATCTACAGTTTAACTGTGTCCATTACAGACATTTATCCTAAACCAGTTATGATTGTCTTGTTCTGCATCCCATTGTGTAACTTGCACATGATGTGTATTGCAGCAGAAGTGTGTCTCACATGGATGGGGAACCTGTTACATATAGGGTGTATTGTGTGGGTCACATACCTGTCTGTCCAGCATATCCTATTTATACCACAGTCAAGGTGCAGCTGTGTAGAACAGGTAATTCTCATTGCTAGCCCTTTCTTGGATATGCAGGAGGTACACAGTGGGATCTGACACCTCCCTGTATGTCAGCCATATGCCTCTCCTCCAAAGCTTGCAGGAGGCAGAGTACACAATTACAGCTTTGACATGGCCTTCACATGACATGTTATGTACACTGTGTATTGGCTTACATTGGAATCTCTGTGCTTGTTACAGTTGTCAGATTTGCCTGTGTAGTTATATAGCAGAGATAACATTGCACTCCATGATAGGTGTAATGAGTGCCAAATACAGTGTAGCAATGACATTCTGGGATTTACATGCCATACCTTTCTCTATAGGTTGTCCAACATTGAATGAATCCCCACATTTTACCAATCAGTGAAAGTCAAAGGCTACATCACTGTCTGTGTCCATAAGCCCTGACTAATGGGTCAACTGTTAGAGGTGTGCAGACAATAAGATATTTTGCAGGGGTGGATAACTTCCAAAAGTATAGTATTGTGAATCATTTGGAATTTAGCATGTGTGTGTCAGCCCATCCTGGATAACTGTTGGTTCTGTATGGGATTCAGTTACAGCTCCTAATTTTTAATCATCTGCAAATGTACTTATTCTGAAGTCACTGACAGTGGATGTGACTGCAGAGAAGGGTATGGGTAGGAGGGGTAGTCCCAGGAATGATGCATGAGTGAAGTCCACTGGTGACTGGATTCATCGTAGTGGTGATCTACCCAATACTATCTTCCCAGATAGTGACTGTCAGACACATGGCTATCCACCGGCTGACATACTAGTTTGTAAATAACTTGTACAGTGTTACAACAATGCCTGATGGCCTAATCTTGTCAAATTCCTTCTCAGACCATGGTAGGTGGAGTGAGTCATTTTTCCCTCAGCCACTGCACAGTTTAACACTCAGTGAAGTCCACTGGTTAGGGTAGGCATGATTTATTTATTTATTTAACATTTATTTACTGGGATGATCCGACTGGACAACAGTGTACATTTTCAGCAGAGGCCTAAGGAGAAAAGCTCCAGCAAAGTACATTTTTACTTATACATGTGTGACGCCCATGCACTAGCCCAGCAATCAAGGAGCCTCAATCCTCACCACTAACACCAGTGAGGGGTGTCCATATAGGGAAAGGATAATAAATATACACACAGTAAAGTACAATTTCCCTTAAGAGCACACAGAGATCACAATCAGTCTGGGGCTGGTTTCCCCCTTTCTCTCCAGGTCCCCAGTAAGACTCCCCACTAGCACAGCTATAGAGTCCAGATCTAAGCCTAGTGGGCAAGTTAAAACCTTCAGCACCCTCTCTGTCCAACCCGTGCTTCATGTCCCTGCCCAAGTAGCTAAGACACACACACACACACACACACACACACACACACACACACACACACACACACACACTGAGATAAGAGTTATATACAACCACACAGACACTCCTGGGGAAGGCTGGCACAGATTCCCTAGCTGAGCTCCTTTTACCCAGACTATATGGTAGAAATCACTGCCACCATCCACTAATATTTATCAGCTACCAAAAGGCCCTTATGAAAGGGTGTCCAATTAGGGTTTCTATTAAATAATTGAACATTTCAAAGTTCGAATGTCATATGGTCAACACCATATGATCGAACTTTGAAAATTTTGAAGGTGAAAGGCAATGGATCCATACACACAGAATGGGAAAATTTCCCTTTTCTGCACTGAAATGTGGTCTCGGAGTTGGTATATTTACGTAAGGGGTATGGGGAGGGCACACCTCCCCAAATGGGGGTTGCAGGAGGGCTTGCCCCCCTGCTTAGAGCATTAAGATAAGTGTTTTTTTTTACATTTTTATTATATATTCGAAGATTCAAGTTTCGCTCATATGTTGTCGAACATGTGAGGTTCGAAATTTTGAAGCTTCGAATATATAATATAGACCCGTCCAATTATACTGTGCAATATTATTACCCAAATGGTAAGTGCAACTGAACAGTCAAGGTTTACTGGAGTGGCTTGGCCAATATCACTATATACATGCAATGTACTCTAGAGCTTAAATTATCTCTACACAAAACAGCCACAGTTGAAAGAATTAAAAATATTTAATAATAAATAATAAAAACACAGGACAATACTTCTTACTACACAGTGTTTATCAAGAGTCCAGTGATCACAGATAAATACTTAAAATAAATACAGTAGAAAAGTTCTGACATCAATACAGAAAAAAAAAACTAATCTGATCTTCCTAGTTCCTAGCTGTATCTAAGAGAAAACACAGTTCTAAAATAAACTTACATATAGAACATAGGCAGTGCTGGTGAGATGGATGTTCTCAAGACAAATGCTCAATGCCCTCATTCTTTCTGCCCTTAAATTGATAACACAGTACTACTGATTCATTTCAGATTACATCATTTCTTTCTGGTTCCCAGGCTGAATGAACACAGAGGTTAATAGCCCTTTTGATTCTGCAGCTGATCAACAAGCCAGAGCAATAAAATAAATTATACATGCAAATTCTAGCAAATAACTCTGGTCTCAAAACAATAGCCAGAATTCCTTCATTCAGGCATCTCGTGTATGAGCCCTATGATCAAAGACAGTCATGACATGCTTGACTTATCAGCTTTCTTACAGCAGAGTGCACTGCTGTTACATATTTTTCAGTTCAACATCCAATACAGTCTTTTCACATTTAAAAGAACAAGCCTGTGGCTTATATTAATATTTACAAACGACAGAATTATCTACAAAATTCTATTTAGCTAGGCTGGCAGTCTTCACCTATCTTCACACATTTCCCCCCTGGAGAACCCAAGCTAGTTTTTCAAGTGACACTTGAGAAAAGTTGATTGAGAGGGTTAGGTCTAGCTAAATATACCTTACCCCATCCCCTGTCTTGAGATCCCATCTGCATTGGCATTGTTAATCCCACTGAGGTGCTGCACTGACATATCATATGCTTGCAACCCTAGGGTCCATCTTAGCAACTTGGCATTTTGATGTCTGGCTCTGTTTAACCATGTTAGAGGATTGTGATCTGTCACTACAGTAAATTTTCTTCCATACAAATAAGGCTGAAGTTTCTGCAGTGCTCACAATATGGCTAGACATTCCTTTTCCACAGCTGTGTAGCATTCTTTCCTGGGTTGTAGCCTATGAGTAAGATAAACCACTAGGTGCTCTTCTCCCTCTGAAGAAATCTGGCAAAGTACAGCCACTACCACATTGTTTGAAGCATCCACCTGCACAGCATTTTTTTGCTGTAATCTGGACTGGCTAATACAGGGGGTCCTCCTAAAGCTTCCTTAAGCTCCTGGAATGCCTACTCACATGCTGGGGTGAGGGGAGCAGCTATGGTACTATAACTGGGGACAAACTTTCTGTAGTACCCTGCTGTCCCTAAGAATGCCTTCATCTGCTTTATGGTAACAGGTGCAGGCCATGCCTGAATGACTACTACTTTGGCATGTTCTGGCCTGATCTTCCCACTCACTACTCTATGTCCCAGGTAGGAGACATCTGCCATACCCACCTGACATTTGTTGGGCTTAATGGTCAACCCTGCCCTCTGTAGTCTGCCCAGCACCTCCCTGACATGTTGAAGGTGCTCTTGCCAGGAATGGCTGTAGATGGTAATATCATTTAGGTAAACAAGTGCAAACCTTCCTGCTCCTGCTGGGATGTGATCTACCAGCCTCTGTAAAGTTGCTGGAGCATTTTTTTTATCCCAAACGGTATCTATGTGAACTCATACAACCAAAAAGAGTCACAAAGGCTGACCTCTCTCAAGCACTGGGAGTCAAGGTCACCTGCCAGTAACCTTTGGTAAAATCAGTGGTTGTAAGTTACTTAGCCTCACTCAGCCGCGCTAGGGCCTCATCCATCCTAGACATGGGGTAAGCATCTGACTCTGTGTGACTATTTAATTTCCTATAGTCCACATGAATTACCCCTAGTTCCAATATTTCCTGTATCTCCTCCCTCAGAGTCTGTTTGACTCTCTCTCTAGCACCCTATAAGGGGCCTGCCTAGAAGCCTTTGGGGTCCTGTATCCACCTGGTGCTGCATCAGGTGGGTGCACCTTGGACTCCCAGGGAACATGTCCCCAAACTCCTGTAACACTGCTCAGATTTCTCAAACCTGGGTAGGAGATAGCTGCTGGGACATTGCTACCCCCTTCCACTGAGGTATCAGTCTGAGCCTCACTGAGGAGATCAGTCACTAGATCTCCCTCTGACTCCTCCTGCAATCCACTGCAAATGCTCAGCACAAGGGACTCCCTATAATGGTAAGGTTTCATCAGGTTAACATGGTACAACTTGTGCTCCTGCCTGCCTCCTGCCTAGCAGGTCTACCCATGTAGTTTACATCACTTACCT
Source organism: Protopterus annectens (assembly GCF_019279795.1). Classification (NCBI taxonomy): domain Eukaryota; kingdom Metazoa; phylum Chordata; order Ceratodontiformes; family Protopteridae; genus Protopterus; species Protopterus annectens. The sequence continues at coordinate 999,891,129 of NC_056730.1, read as the reverse complement.
TCCTTCCCACCTTGTAGGGTCTCTCCCATGCTGCTTGCAGCTTGTTGTGTCTGACAGGAATGAGAGCCATTACCTGCTGCCCTACAACATACTCTCTAGCTCGAGCATTCCTATCATGCCATACATTTTTCTGTTGTTGGGCTTCTGCCAGGTTCTCCTGGGCCAAGCCCATAAGTTCCCTGAGTCTTGTTCTGAGGTTTAGGACATATGCCACAACAGACTCCTTGTGAGATTCACACTCACCTTCCCACTCATCATGACTTAAATCTAGAGGTCCCCCACTCTATGCCCATACAGCAACTCAAAGGGTGAAAATCCTGTGGATTCCTGGGGCACCCCTCTATAAGCAAACAACAGATGGGGCAAATATTTGTCCCACTCCCTCATAAACTGGTCTGCAAATGCCCACAGAATGGACTTAATTGTAGAGTTTAACCTCTCAACATGACCATTAGTCTGGGGATGGTAGGGGCTGTCTTCAGGTGCTTCACCCCACAGTACTTCCACAGACAAGCCAGCAGGTCTGACATGAAACTGGCACCTCTGTCAGTCATGAGTTTTTTTTGGGAAACCTGCCCTGCTGAAAATCTCTATGAAAGCATTTGCCACCTTTTCTGCCTCAATAGAGGACAAAGCCACTGCCTCAGGGTATGGTGTTGCATAATCTACTACCACTAGGATATACTTTTTCCCTGTGGAAGTTGGGGTACTCAGAGGCCCCACAATATCCATAACTAGCCTCTGAAATGGCTCCTCAATCACAGGGAAAGGCATCAAAGGAGCTCTCACCTTTTCTCCTGCCTTGCCTACCTTTTGGCACTGCTCACAGGTCCTGCAGTACCCTGTTACATTTCTGGAAATTCCAGGCCAATAGAAGCTCTGCATAATATGTCTCTTTGTAAGTTTTATGCCCATATGACCTGCAAAGGGAGTATCATGGGCTATGGCTAGAAGCGCCAGATGGTATGTTCTAGGCACTACCAACTGCTGTACCCTCTCACCTTCTAGCTCTCCCTCAGGGGTCCACTCTCTATACAGTAACCCTTTTTCCCCAGTATACAGAATTCCCCTTCCCTTGAGAATCAGGTGACTCACTAGCTACCTGTCTCAGGCCTTGCGGTGTAGGGACTGAGGGCTGAGCCTATCTGAAATCTCTCTTTGCAACCCTTCCCAGCTCCCCTTCCACATGAAGTCTGCCATCCTCTGATAGTGGTGCCTCACTGCCAGCCTGGGTACTACTACTCACCCCTACCTTTGTAGTCACTCTGTCCAAGGGTACATCAGTACACATGAGCAGCTGTGGCTCACCTTCAGTCTAACTGCTACAGAGTAGATTTCTTGCTGAAGTAACCACCTCACCAGTCCTGGATGCAAGTATGCAGTCTGTCTAGATCTCCCCAGGCTACCAGACCCACATGCTTGTCTCGAAGCCTGACTGCGTGTAACTGAATTAACACATAGTACTGCATCATCACACTCCTTCCCTATCAGGACATCTGCAGGATGGTAGTTTGGTACCCCTGTTGTCTCAAGACAACCTACTATTGACGTTTTGTCTTTCCCACTTACTGGATCTCTCAGCTTTTGTTTCACACCTTGCCTCCGTGGACATCTGTATGGCACATGGCACCACTGGTTGCATTCAAAACATTTATCCCTAGGTCCTGGACATATACCTGGACTAGTGGCTTCCCCTGCTACTGGCAGATTCTGTTGGGGCAGTCTATGCTGCCCATCACGGGTTCCTTTAGAGCCATGAGCAGTACTGGGGGGCCCCTTCCTGTGCAGGGATACCCTGCTTGCTAGGTATAGCTCTCCCTTCTTCCCCAACTCATCTGAAGTAGCACATTGTCTATCAGCTAACCAGATCCTCATGTCCTCAGGCAAAGTGCTAAGGGCTTGTTCCCTCACCAAAAGGTCTGCCAGCCCTTAAAAAGAGGTGACCTGACATCCACTCACCCACCTATGAAAATAAGTGCTCAGTTGAGCAAGATATTCACACACACTTTCATCTGCCTTGCGTCTATGCTCACAAAACTTTTTCCTTTAAGTTTCAGGTGTTAGCTTAAAAAAAATATGACAAACAGTTCCTAGCAGTAGTATAATGAAAACAGTCAATGTCAGACATTTTAGACAGCATAGTTACAGCTTTACCATAGAGTAAGGGAGTCAGGAACAGTACCCAGAGCCTTTGGTCAACATCACACTGTTTACACACCCTCTCAAACATATGAATAAAATTATCAAAAGTATCCCCCTCTGTGAACTGCAGAAGAAATTTACTGACCTTTTGTGCTTCAGGGGTCTGGTTACTTCCTTCTCCATTATCTCCATGACTCTGGCAATGAGTCAGCATCTCCTTTTCATGCTGCCTCTGCCTTTCCTTTTCCTCAGCTTTCAGGCGTAGCAGTTTCTCTTTCTCCTCAGCCTGTAAACATCAAGATTTCTCTTTGTCCTCACTCTCTAGATGCCTCAGTCTCTCAGCTGCCTCTATTTCCCCACACTTGGCCTCCAACTCAAGTTTCTTTATCTCCAGGTGGATTTTTAAGTCCTCTGTCGAAAGGTTGAGCTGTTCATTCTCTGAGTGTCGTACATCTCCACTGCCAGTCTTATCGTCCTCCTGGTTGCTGTTTTCTAATGCAGCTGTGTGCCAAGGCTGCAATCATGTCTGCCTTAGTCAGGTTTCCATGCACCAGTCTCCTAGCTTGGCACATCTCAGCCAGCTGGCTCCCTGTCAGCTTTCCTTACACCTCTGCTGACATGCTTGCCTGCTCTCCCTGACTAACTAAGCTAACAAAAGAAAAAAAACAATTGTGACCTGAACTCTGAGTATTCACTGCATGTCTGATTTAGAGTACAAAACACCTTCAGTGATCATTGTACACAAGCTACAGGAATTCACACTACCCACACCACTACAAGCCAATTAGTATTTGTCAACCAATCAATATGTGGTGTGGAAATCCCACCACTGCCGAACAATTATTATGTGACACCCGTGCACTGGCCCAGCAATGAAGGAGCCTTAATCCTCACCACTAACACCAGTGAGGGGCTTCCATATAGGGAAAGGATAATAAATACACACAGAGTAAAGTACAATTTCCCTTAAGACCACACAGAGATCACAGTCAGTCTGAGTCTGGTTCCCCCTTTCTCTCCAGGTCCCCAATAAGACTCCCTACTGGCACAGCAATAGGGTCCAGATCTCAGCCTAGTGGGCAAGCTAAAACCTCCAGCATCCTCTCTGTCCAACCAGTGCTTTGTTTCCCTGCCCAAGTAGCTGACACACAACCACTTTGAGATAAGAGTTATATACAACCACACAGACACTCCTGGGGAAGGCTTGCACAGGTTCTCCAACTGTGCCCCCTTTACCCAGACTATATGGTAGAAATCACTGCCACCACCCACTAATATTTATCAACTACCAAAAGGCCCTTATGAAAGGGTGTCCAATTATACTGTGCAATATTATTATCCAAATGGAAAGTGCAACTGAACAGTCAAGGCTTATTGGAGTGGCTTGACCAGTATCACTATATACATACAATGTACTCTAAAGCTTAAATTATCTCTACACAAAACAGACACAGTTGAAAGGTTTAAAAATATTTAATAATAAATAATAAAAACACAAGACAATACTTCTTACTACACAATGCTAGTCAAGAGTTCAGAGATTACAGAGAAATACTTAAAGTAATAAGTAGAAAAGTTCTGACATCAATACAGAAAAAAACTAATCTGATCTTCCTAGTTCCTAGCTATATCTAAGAGAAAACAGTTCTAAAATAAACTTACATATAGAGCATAGGCAGTACTGATGAGTTGGATGTTCTCAAGACAAATGCTCAATGCCCTCATTCTTTCTGTCCCTAAATTTATAACACAGTACCAATGATTCATTTTCAGATGACATCATTTCTTTTTGGTTCCCATGCTAACAGAACTCAGAGGCTAATAGCCCTTTTGATCCTGCAGCTGGTGAGGAAGCCAGAGCAGTAAAAGAAGTTATACATGCAAATTCTAGCAATTAACTCTGGTCTCAAAACAATAGTCTGAATTCCTTCATCTATACATTTTGGCTCTGAGCCCTGAGATCAAAGACAGTCATGACATGCTTGACTTATCCACTTTCTTACAGCAGAGTGCACTGTTGCTAATTTTTTTTTATTTCAACATCCAATACAGTCTTTTCACATTTAAGGGAACAAGCCTGTGGCTTATATTAATATTTACAAATGACAGAATTATCTACAAAATTCTATCTAATTAGGCTGGCAGCCTTCACCTATATTCACAACATGTCTAGTACAACAAAGAAAACTTTACTATACAGCTTATATGTATCTACTTACAGTCTAGTAGAGATCAGTAAAGCAATTTATATACTTAGGAGATTATTCAACAAAAAGTATATGCATGAGAGATGAGATTAACAAATAAAGTACAAATACAGTACAGCATGTCTTAGATTTTCTTAAGCATCTACAGTACATTTAGTATGTCATCTAACAGAATACAGTTTACAACTGCGAGGAAGACAGGGGGATATAGGTAAGGGAGAAGGAAGTAAGAGGAGTGGATAGAAGTGTAGTTAGATCTTTTATCTGAGTCAGGGAAAGCTATCCAGTGTTATCCATGATCTGATATTGAACAAAACAAAATGGGTTTACGCCAGTGTCTGCAGGTGTTCTACATTGTTACTGATCATTTCCATGATAAGTCTTTTTATGGCTTTAAATATAAGAGTACTAAGACATTTGGAAGCAGTGCATGTCACTGGATGTTAGTTGTCCTGTGTGCATCTAAATATTGCAATTAATTCCATCATGGTTTCCAACAAGATAGTTATCCAAGATGTCTGTGTCTGTGCAGAGCACCGGCAAACAATGGAGAGAAGGTCATACGTACACCCTGTGAAGGTAAGGAGGACGTGTTTACACAGTTATTTTGCAATTGGACACTACTCAAGCAGTTTGTACTGAAATGACACAATTACCTTGTGAGGAATGCTGACAAGAGGGGAGTACTCTGCAATGCTGGTTCCAGGCTACTACTACTGCTGGTCTCACCACAACAACTCTCTCCTGGGATACCATGCTCCTATACTTTGTCTTTTACCAGAAGCAAAACATTAGTATCGCACTCAGAATGAGGAGCAGGCCACAGCCTGTTTGTTCATCCACATAGTTGTCCTACATCATGGAGGGCTATGTAGGCTTCACATACCCTTTTCTAGGTAGATGCCTTAATTAGCATCCAGAGTTGGCATGTATTATGCTTTATATTCCAGGGTTGTTACGATTTCACTAGGGTACTGACTAGATGGTGAGTCAGAGCACAGCTGCAGCATTACACTATAATGTTCAATGTTCACTGACATAGATTTTCAAGGTTGCTTGAACAAATACCACAGCAGCAGTGATCCCTGCTCTTGCAAGTTTTACAGCAATTCATGCAGCCTGACCTTCAACAGCTTCATGATGCACATCTACATTAGATGCATCTGAGGCCTACTGCAGAGGAGTGGCCACCTTTGGCCAAAATGTGTGTACCTCACACATGTCCTAGTTATGTCATACTGTACATTTATGTAACTGCAACATATGTCTGTTTTCCCACATCATGTCACACAACACCCAGTTTGCTGTCTGGTTGCTTGAGAGGCACTGTTAACTAGCAAAACCAAAGTAATGACTGCAAAGTTGAACAAGGTCTCTGTGCATGCACAGATATCCATATCTCTACTGCAAGAAGTTCCTGCAGACAGTGTGTTTGAGGCTGCCAACCCCAATGGTGTAGCAGCATGACACTAACTTAGCTGGAGTTGTACATTGTCACATTTGTAGGGATGCCATTGTGACCATGCGTAATAACAAGATTATAGTTAATCCAAGGGCCACATGCCTGACAATGTAATGTACTTGCTAAACCATGATATGGCATGCTGTCAGGTGCTGTGTTACCTTAGGAAAACTACATAAAGGTGATAAAATGTTACATTTCAGCATCTGTCAAGCCACTGCCTAACAATGGCCTGCTGTGACGTACACACAAGCAAGACTCTATTGCTAATGGCATTAACAATGACAGCTGTCAAGATGTGGTAAGAGTCCACACCCCTACACTCTTATGCCACACAAACGCAACATGTGAGAGATATGACTATATTACAAACCTTGATTCCATACTGTCTCACACACTGGTCAGTAGATATGACAATGAACAGTTTGGCAATATGCACACCTTACCACATACTCCACCCACACCCACATCACAAACTCCTGCATGTGTGGAGCTCCTTACCAGACACATACACAAATAAGGGACACCTCAGAAACACAATTGCAACCTCACTACACATAATCATACATCTGCAGAACACAGTACACATAATAGCACATGCACCACTGTCTCAACGGTCAAACACATGAGGCAAAACTCAGACTCAGACCTATCATTCATAGATGAATACATTATGGGCACATTGATGTTCCTATCACCAGGCTATATATGGGAAAGGTCACAGTTAGCTGTCTGTGAGGTGCCAGGATACACCATACCACACATGCACCCAGGTCTGTGAACATCAGGTAATGTTATGACGACTTCATAGGTCCTTTTGGTGTATACAACTTGAGACATACCTCAATGGACTGTATGCAGATGCACGACTGAGCTTACAGACTTACAGCTTACAGACTCTGTATCTTTAGTGGGTATGCTCATAGCCTTCAGCTGCATTTCACCTTCATGTAGGATGATAGCTCAACACACACATAAAATGACTGAAGTCAATAATTGGCTTATCATGATGTGGATACTCTACAAAAGGGCCTTACAGAAACAGATGCTTGGTGCCAGAGCCATGGGCTCAAGCTCAATGCCAAGAAATGTATTGTTATCCCCTTTGGGAAAAAACATGCATCCATGAATTACCATATAGGTGGCCGTACACTAAACACAGAAAGTGTGATAAGAGACTTGGGGACACAGGTGGACAGTGGTCTCACCTTCGATAACCACATCACCACAACAGTCAGGAAATCCTTCTATGTGGCACACCTCATCACGAAGGGCTTTTCTTCCAGAAAAAAGGAGGTCATTGTCCCACTGTACTCATCCCTCATTAGACCCATTATAGAATACAACGCCCCATTTGGTATGTACCTCTCAAGACATCTGCAACAACTGTAAAGGCCTCAGAAATACCTCACTAAAAGAATCGCAGGCCTAAAGCAGATGCCCTACGCTGACCGCCTTAAAAAACTCCAGCTATACTCTGTCACATATCGTCTACTCAGAGGCGATCTCTGCTTAACATACAAGGCCATGTCAAACCCAGAGCTGTTGGACATGCTACACTTAAAGAAATCCCAATCCCTCAGAGCTACACACTCCAGGGATCTAAACCTTGTCATCACAATAAACAAAACATGCTGGAGGGATACGTTCCTGACCCAGAGACTCCCCAGACTCTGGAATAGATTGCCCATACATGTCAAGCAGAGTGCCTCTTTGGACCTCTTCAAAAGGAACCTTGACGATTGGATGGGAGAAAGGAAATTCACCCCAGGGATCACGTCAGTCGCCCTGCTAGACAGGGGTCCAGGAAAGTAAATAATGTGGGAAGAAATAGCCAGGGAATTGTTATGGCTAGGCTTGTATAGGCCCTAGGGCTGATAGCCTAGTACCAACCTATGAACCTATGAATCATGTGGTGTCATTGTAAGGGAATCCAGTACATGTCAGCCGGGGATGACTTACTCAACAGACCTCTATACTTTGCCACAGATGGTGTTCATCTGTCACCCCTGGGACTTTGTGTAGTGGGCAAGGCTGCTGGCATTCCATAGTGCATCTTATAGATGATGTTGCAAGGGAAAACTTTCTAATGAGGAAACACCATCTCCAAATAACATCACAGTTACACTGTTGCATGTTAGGAATCCCAACGCTTCACACCACTCACTGGAAGGTGTCCCCACCTTGGAAGATGCAGACATTTATGCAGTCACACACACCTGGTTCAAGACTGTAAACAGCACCACATTCATACCAGACTACATGACCTTCCACATGTTCAGAAGATCAAACTTAAAGGGTGCCAGGTAATGCAGGTGGTGTATCCATATTTGTTAAATATATATACATATATATATATATATATATATATATATATATATATATATATATATATATATATATATATATATATATATATACACATACAGACTGATTAAACAGTGTTATTCCCTGCTGGTAGGGCACCTAATCAAGCCATTGCCAGCTACAGGAGCAACTCCATGAATTAGGAAACCTCTTGTGCTTATTTAAATCTACTTGTGTCTAACAAGATGCATCATAACATCATGGTGTGGGGTGATTTTCACGAACCACCAGCTGTGTTGGTTACTCATGCTCAAACTCACTTGCCCAAAGGTTAGTCCACATCCTTAACTACAATCCCCTGAACCAGTGGAGTGACATCCCTACAAGGGGAACCAACATACTGCATCATGTTCTTACCAATATGGATGACCACAGTACCTCCACTGTGAGGTCCTCCCTGGTGAGATCTGACCACAAATCTATCTCCTTAAAGTAAGACTCACACCTGAACCCCCCCTCCCCCCTTGCAGCAAAGACGCTAATAAACTTTAACAAAACAAATTATAACATCCTATGGGATGGTACAAGTAACTTGACTGCAAAGCCCCCCTCAGATGGGACAGGCAACTATGCTGAGGTCTACACCAATGGTTTATGTAAGCACCTGTACAACTGCACAGACTTGGCTGTGCCTGACAGGAGGAAAACAAGCACCTCATGGAACAGCAAACTGGGAGGGTGTCATACAATTCTCCAGTCATGTTAATTTCCTATCAGAGGGTCATCATGAACAAAAGTTGGTTGACATATTCATGGCTATAAACCGCGTGCAAATTTGTAGGTAGTATAATTTCAATTGTTAACACCAATATTCCTGGTAAGTAGCACATCAGTAGCAACACCTAATGTACATACTCATGGGTGACAGACTTTGTCACACAGGTTTACACATGCTTTACCATAGATCACAATGTCTGTCCAGTGGTAAGAAGGGAAGTATATCATACTCATGTCATTAGAGTCACTGTCACCCGATAATGATGTAGTAATAACCTCTGTGTACTCTTCCCTCAGCATGGCAATATTTGAGTGCAATGACCATTTTGTCATGTACCTTTCTAAGCACCAGTGGCAACTGCACACAACACAAATGTTCCTCACAAGGGAACTTCAAGTGTCCAGTATCTGTTCTATGGGGATCGTGTGAAATAACTGTCATTATAGCTTGTGTCATACACACTACACAGATGTGATCTCTGCCTTGCATACAGGGCAATGTCTGACCTGCTGTATTGGAAATGCTGCATGTCTGTAGGTGGAATGGTGCATGGATTACTTGCTGTAAAGACATTAACCTGGTATGTGACATTACTAATATATGCTGGTGGAGGAGGTATGTCTACCAGACTTTAACAAACCTTTGCAATAGACTCCCACCTAATGCAAAACAGTGCACCTCATTGACCCTCTTCAGATGCAATCTATATGATTGCCTGGATGACCATAATTTCAACACAAGGCTTCTGCCTGTGTTCCTCGTTGACAGGGGCAATATGTGCTGATTATGTAAATAAGGGTAAGAACTTGACTAGGATTTTAAGGGACCTATGGCCATTAGGCTGCTAAAGTCCAATGATCCTAGGATCACATATGCTGATGTAAAATGGTCTAACATCAACACAAACAGGCATGGCTACAATGAGAAGAGTACCACTACTAATTAATGATTACAGAACACAGCACATCACACACACTCCAAGCTGGTTGTAATTAGATTAGAACCCCTACCTAATGGTGCACACTACAGATCACAGTATTTAACACAAGTGCT
>NC_056730.1:999813680-999878680 GCF_019279795.1 Protopterus annectens | reverse complement strand
CATGATAGTTGAATGGGTATCTGTAGTCCCATGTGGATGTTATTTCTGTCCAAGTAGCCCAGTATATTTACTTGTATAATGTAGCAGATCCATACATACAATGCCATATCATAATAATCCTTACAAGTACTGTGTAGGTTACAGACTTGCCTTGTGAATGCCACAACTGTAGTTCAGGGTTGACTCTGTCAGATGCAAGCACTACACAGTCAATGCATGGGTAGGTGCAGGATGTGAGGCTTGCCTGCCATAATTTTTAGATTCTGTATGTGAGTAGGAGTAAGGTGTCAGTCCCTAGGTCCCCAAGTTGTCAGTGAATGTGCTATGCATTGCCTCTTAGGAAAAGCCAGGCATACTGAGCATGCCTCTGCCATCTGCCTAAAGGGACATCAGCAGGGGGTTCTTCCTCTGAGTCCTCCTGTGACAGTGGCTGGTGAACTAGGCACTGCTGGGGGCTGTGTATCTCTTCTCTTTGCTAATCCTGCTGCAGCTATTTCCACAGGACCATATTGTGCAGCATAACACATGCTGTGAATATATAAGTGGCTGGAGAATACTGCAGGGCTCCACCAGATATACCTAGATACCAGAGCCATGACTTCAGAAGCCCAAACGCATGCTCTATGATGTTCCTATTTAGTGTGTGTGCCTCATTATGGCATTCGTCTGAGGGTGTGTGTGCGTTTCTTATGGGTGTCATCATCCATGGTTCCAGGGCATAGTCAGCAACCCCCAATAAATGGCTGTGCGGGTTGTCCCCTCAGCAAACAACCAGTACAGCTGTGATGTGTGCCAGATACAGGAGTCATGATAACTGACAGGGCTGCCAACACACATGCAGAATAATCCCCTGGGCATTGCACATGACTTGGCAGCTGATTAAATCATACCCCTTGCAGTTAATGTAGATTCTACCCTACTCACCAGGTGTTGTCTTGATGTGTACATGAGTGCAGTCTGTGGCACCCAGTACATCAGGGTAGTATGCTACATGGTAAAAGTGTTGCATATTGCTAGCCTTCACCTCAGAGAAGAGGGGAAAAGATGTGCTCACTGGCATTTGGTAAAATAGCATCTAGGAATTAGTGGAATATCCTGGATGCAGATGTCTGTGACACCCCCATCATGTCCCCAGTTTGGTCTTTGAAAAGTACCTTTAGCTAGTATTCTAAGGGCTACACATACCTTTGTTTTCACTGGGATGGGTTTCCCTCTGTTAGCTCTAGCTCTGACTTGAGGGTGGAAGAGCTCAGTGAGTTCTTGTAATATGTCCCTGTCCACCCTGTACTGCTTTACAATCTCCAGCTTATGTAGTTCCTGGAAGGTTACCCTGGGTCTAAACACTCTTCTCCTTTTCAGCCTAGGCCTATTGTCAGCAGCACCAGCAACACTGACTTCAGCATCTTGCACATACAAATGTAGCAGACCTGTAGCAGCCCCTAGTATTATCTCAGTTAAAATTCTCAAGTCGGTTCTCCAATGATCTAGAGTTTTAGGTAAAAATCAGAATGTAGGGTGTATATATATTTATACAGGTCATATATTTCTAGTTAATCACTATATATTAATCAGATCAGACAATAGTAGTAGAAGTAGCAAACGTAAACTTGTCAAGTCAAAACAAAGCAAAACAAAAAGTAATAATAGAAAATATATAATTGCACAGCATTACTAAGTATTCGAAAGTTATCCAAGCAAGGCAGGCAGTCTGTTTCCAGTTGAAAATCCTTTATTAAGTACACAGACGGTCTGTGTACTTAATAAAGGATTTTTGACTGTCTGTGTACTTAATAAAGGATTTTCGACTGGAAACAGACTGCCTGCCTTGCTTGGATTACTTTCAAATACTTAGTAATGCTGTGCAATTATATATTTTCTATTATTACTTTTTGTTTTGTTTTGTTTTGACTTAAGACGAGTTTACGTTCGCTACTTCTACTACTATTGTCTGATCTGATTAATATACAGTGATTAACTAGAAATATATGGACTGAAAATCTTCCACACAGAGAAGTTTCTTACACTGTTTTGTTTTTGGACCCACTACACTTTAGTGGGTTGTTTTGAGACTTCGGGGATACCACGGAGATTACTTGTTTTTTTATATTTATACAGGTCTGATGTAGGTCCAGCATGTCTGATTGGCTAATTATTATGCATTTCACCTGCCTAGAATGTATTCAACATCATTAAATGGCCCTACTTTATTGAGTGACGTGGTGCTATGCACTTCAACATGCAGCATAGTTTATACAAAAGTAAAAAAAAGCAATAATTGAAGTTATCCAGTTTTAATTACTTGCTGCGTACATCATCACTGTGACCTGTTTGGTCTTTCCGCAACAACATGCTCAGCTATGTGGTGCACAGCGCAAACACGGGCAGTGGGTATTAAGCAATCCTAAAAGTGAATGGACACACACCACTGCTGGCATCCATATCCAGTGAAAACATCAACATGGTGTGGGAGCCTACATGAAGTGGATATGCAGACATGCTTACTCCTTTTTGTTATTCAAGAAATCCACCTCATTTGCATATATATCTATACTGACAGCCTGGAAACTACATGGTTCATAGCCGTATGACCTGGGCAACAGCACCATTGCACCATTGTATGGACTCAACACAATGTCCTATAATACATTTCTGACAAATAACATTAAATGCTTTTTTTTTTCAATTTAGCATATTTGTACACTGTGGTGCATAGTGCAAACATGCTAAAATTATTTAAGAAACATATTTTCTTCCTTTTTCATACATCCACAATGTACATTTTGAACATGTATGTATGTGTTCTAACATTTACTGGAGAGTTATGTCCATATTTCTGATACTTTACATCTCCTTCTGACTCCTGTATGTGGAAAAGTTCTGTGTACAATAATGACAGAGACACGGGGTCTACACATATGGCTTTCTACTTGATGGATTGCTCCACCTGGGTCATTTGCATAAGAGTCACCTGCTTATTAGGTAATTTGCATTACACAGAGCATTACTTACAGGGAAGCCTTTAATGTTATTGCTCAGCCTTACTGAATTTGTCAGTGGTTCCATAAAGTGTATAGGACATCTCAGTTGATTGCCTTGCTTGTATTACCTTCTCCAAAAAATAAGTCTAAATTTTAACATAAGTCTTGGAATCATAACATTATAATTTTTATACTTATAAAATATTTTGAATAAAAAAAGCACATTTCCATGGTTTTAAATAAACAACTCAAATTTAACAAATCACTGTGGTGCAGTGGTGCAGTGGTGATGTTGTCACCTCCCAGGAAGAGGTTCTCCTGTTAGATTGTCAGTTGGAGTGCCTTCTGTGTGGAGTCTGCATGTCACCCCTGCATTCATGTGGGTTTTCTCCAGGTAGTCTGGTTTCCTCCCACATTACAAAGACATGATTCTGGAGCATTTCTCCACAGGACTCTGCTGAAAATTGGCTTTTTTACCAGTAAACAAATGTTAAATAATAAAATAAATAAAATACTTTTCAATGCCAAGACTTACAAGTGATTATATCTTTTTTTATCATGGTCAGCATAGTGTATTGGTGATAAAATATTTTAATATTGCATTGTGTCTGTCTATTACTTATACCATCTGACTAGTATTCATCTATCAATGATGGCATCACTTTTTTTTAAATGTTGTCCATTATTATGGACATAAAAAATTCTAATCCACATTTAGCAGCACAATAAGATGTCACACTGTGGGAGAGTATTCGGAAAGGATGGCATTGCAATCCTGATGCAAGAAATACTACAGCTGAAGTTAGGTGATGAGGCCTACAGTGCTCCCTTTTGAGGCTGTGCAGTAAAGAAGACAGTAGCCACATCTTGGGTGAGTAGAATACACTAGGAGAAGTTTTTTGACTTAGGACAATAAGCAAAGAAATTCACACAAAAAAAATACTAAAAGCTCAGTATAGCCATAGAAAACAAATTATTCCAAACACAAGATGAGCACTTTCATTTTAAAACATTTAAGCAAGCAGGTTACATACTTCACTTGATGTATGTTCACCAGTGCATCAAATCACAACATATAATTCTATACAATCTAAGCTAGGACGTCATAAAAGTATTATACAGCAAGGTACTATTTTTGTTTTATACATGGAAAAGACCTAGCATGATAGGGTAGTCAGAAAGGGGGAAGAGGAGCAAACACACAAGGGCAGAGGAAAGGGAAGAGCAGTATGGGATGGAGTCAAGAATATATTCTTTTTTGGGATTGGTGACCTTCTCGTTTTCTAAGATGTTTAGAGTGGGGCGAAGCATGGAAATGATGTAGATAGGAAGGAGTGTATAGGAGTACCAGCATTAGCAAACACAGTAACATATCAGGCAGGAAAAGACTGAGAAAGTCCACAATGGAGAGAAGCAGACAGACAAAGGCTAGTCAACTGGTGATGGGGAAGATTGGACAACAACAAGAGGAAAAAGGTAACTGCAAATTGAAGAACACTTTAATGGATGATAACATAGGGTTAAGACAGCCTAACAGGTATTCTCTGTGGGAACTGTTCCCCAGAAGTCAGTCATTTCTGGGGTGGGCTTACTCACTGGTGGTCTGATGATCAAGACCAGGTGGCTTTCATAGGATCATAGGAGATTATGAGGCCATCAACCTGGAGGTCATTTTAAGCCTAGCTGTTTCAACTCAGTGTAATACCATAGAAATACTAGTCAGTACCCAAGATTACATTTAGTGATGACTGCGCATGTCCAGGAGGGTTGTGGGGACTATCCCTGGTATGAATTTATGTTTATGCCATCCACTCATCCAGGTTCCTCTTGAACAGAGTCATAGAGGTGCTCTGTTTCACATGAACTGGTAGCCTGTTCCAAAGACAAGGCAGTCACTAGGAGATAAATCTGTCCCGCCAGCATGTCCTATTTAAGGCACAGGCCATATTTAGGTCCTTGGAATGGGTTGCCATACTTGCGTTTGATTTATGGATACACAGCAAGTTCATTATGTTTGCATCTTAGATTGCTCTGTAGGTCAGACATAAGTCTCCCCTAAGAAGTCTATATGATATGGAGTGTACTGACAGGGACTTTAGTCGGTCTGTTTAAGGCACATGCTAGAGCTTCTTGATCTACTTTGTTAGAAATCTCTGAGCTCTCTGTAATTGCTACAGGAGCTTTGTACAGTATATGACGAACAGGGCAGTATACTCAATTATAGACCACATAAGTGCCAAGTGCAGAGTGGTTATAACCTCTTTTGATCTCGAAGCAATGCCTTTACTAAAAAAGTGTGCTACTTATAAAGCCTTCCTTACCACAATAGACATATGGTGGTCAAAGTTAAGGTCACAGTCAACTTGTGATCCCATGTCCAATACCAGTTCATGGGTACTTAGGGTATTGTTGTTGATTTGATAGTGTGAAGGGACATTGTGCTGAAGGGAATGATGATGAATTTTTTTGCCTTCAGTTTGAGACCATGACTAATGCACCAGTTGTTGGTCTGTGTGAGACCCTCGTGGAATACATGACATCATTTGGGGATTAAATGATTGCACCTAGTTTGCAGTTGTCTGCAAACGTGGTCAGCCACAACCCCTTAGTTTTGACCTGACCTTCTGAGAAGTATATATCAAACAGTAGGGGGCCCACCACTAACCCCTGTGGTACCCTGTTGGTAAAAGGCTTGCTGGTTGATGTGAAGTCACCCACTTTGATAGCATGTGTCCAGTTTGTGAGTCATTTGGCAACCCATCTTACACAAAGGGGTTTACATTCAGTTTGATAAGTTTATTGGTAATGCCTGAATTTGGGATGTTGTTGAAAGCCTTTGCCAAGTCGAGATATGCTGTGTGCACAGATTTGTCATCATCAATGGCTCTGGTCACATTTTCAAAGAAATCCACCAGATTTAACAGGCAGGATCTGCCCTTGATGAAGCCAAATTGGGTAGGATTTAGGGTTTGGAGGTCATCTAATTCTTTATTTATGAGGTCCATAATGATACATTCCATGGTTTTACAGATAAGGCTGCTCAGGCTTATGGGTCTGTAAATCCTCGGGTCTGTTGCTACACCACCTTTGTGGAGGAGAATAACTGCTGCTGTTCTCCATTCCACAGGAATAAAGCCTGTGGCTATTTGACTTTAACAGTCAAGTGAAGATGCATGCTGGGGAGACAATAGCTACTGATTTGCCAGTCAAGCCAAAGTCCTTACCAGCTCCCACTCCTCCCAATAGGTGACCAGGAGGGCCCCTCTGTACCACACTCTGATGAGGAGTCTCCACCAACAACCAGTAAAGCAGCACAAGACGCTACAGTTCTGACCTCCAGTTTATAGGTTCATAGGTAGGTACTAGGCTATTGGCCCTAGGGCCTATACAAGCCTAGCCATAAAAATTCCCTGGCTATTGTTTCCCACACATATTTACTTTCCTGAACTCCTATCTAGCAGGGCTACTGATGTGATCCCCGGAGTGAATTTCCTATCTCCCATACAATTGTCAAGGTTCCTCTTGAAGATGGCAATTAAGGTGCTCTACCTGACATGTATGGGCAGCCTATTTCAGAATATGGGGAGTCTCTGGGTCAGGAACCTATCCCTCCAGCATGTTCTATTCATCATGATGACAAGGTTAAGATCCCTGGAGCATGTGGCTCGGAGGGATTGGGATTTCTTTAAGTGTAGCATGTCCAGCAACTCTGGGTTTGACATGGCCTTGTATTTTAGGCAGAGATCGCTTTTGAGCAGGTGATATGCGACAGAGTATAGCTGGAGTTTCTTTAGATGGTCAGTATAAAGCATCTGCTTTAGCCCTAAGATTCTTTTTGTGAGCTATTTCTGGGGCCTTTCTAGTTGTTGCAGATGTCTTGTGAGGTACATACCAAATGGGGCATTGTATTCTATAATGAGTCTAATGAGGGATGAGTACAGAGGGACAATGACCTCCTTTTTTCTGGATGAAAAGCTCTTAGTGATGAGATGTGCCACGTAGAAGGATTTCCTGACTGTTGTGGCTATGTGGTTATCAAAGGTGAGACCACTGTCCACCTGTGTCCCTAGTTCTCTTATCACACTTTTGGTGTTTAGTGTACTGCCACCTATGTGGCAATTCACAGGTATGTGTTTTTTCCCAAAGGGGACAACTATACATTTTTTGGCATTTAGCTTGAGCCCATGGCTCTGGCACCAGGCATCTGTTTTGGTAAGGCCTTTTTGTAGCATATCCACATCATTTGGGGATTCAATAATGGCTCCAAGCTTGCAGTCATCTGCAAACTTTGTAAGCCAGAGTCCCTTAGAGTTAGCCTGTACTTCAGAGAAGTAGATGCCAAACTAGAGTGGTCCCAGGACAGAACCCTGTGGTACACCATTTGTCACTTGTCTAGAGCTGGATTTGGAGTCTGCTACTTTTACAGTGTGTGTTCTGTCAGTAAGCCAGTTTGCAACACATCGAGTGACGTAGGGATTAATGCCCAGCTTAGTAAGTTTATCTGTGATTCCAGAGTGGGGAATAGTGTCAAAAGCCTTGGCAAGGTCCAAGTAGGCTGTGTTAACTACCTTACCCTCGTCCATGGCTCTGGAGACTGATTGAAAGAAGTCAATCAGGTTCAGGAGGCAAGATCGGCCCTTCACAAACCCAAACTGGGTGGGGTCCAGTGTTTGAAGGTTGTCAATGTCTTTGATTATAAGTTCCATGATAATACGTTCCATGGCCTTGCAGATCAGGCTCGTCAGACTGATGGGACGGTAGTTCCTGGTATCCAAAGTGGATTCCCCCCTTGTGGAGTGGGATGACTGTAGCTGTGCACCACTCTGTGGGCACAAAGCCTGAGGTGAGGCTATGATTAAACATGACACATAGATGAGGTGCCAGTTCATTTTGTAGTTCATGCAGTACACAGCTTGGCATGTTGTCTGGTCCCATGGATGTTGTATTCTTGGCTTTGGAGAGTTTGTTTTTTATCTGAGTGGCCCTGATTACCAGAATGTGGCATTCGTTTGGTATTGAGATGGGCCCTTTAAGGGGTGAGAGGGGGTGAAGTTGGCACTGAATCTATCTGCCATATCCTTTGGATCAATATATCTAGTGCCATTCTGCTGTAGCTTGGAGCAGATCTGAGTATTGCCATTTAGATTCTTGACATATGCCTTGTGGTTGTCTTTGGAATCTTTGGCAATTTTATTTTCGCAGCTAGCTTTGGAAGATTTTATGAAGGATCTCAGCTTTCTACTGAGGCTGCTGAGGGAGTTTTTTAAATCCTGGGTTATTCCTCTTTTCTGCAACAGTATCTTCCTTCTGTTGTACAGCTTGTTTATTGCAGGGAACCACGAGCTTGGCTTCCTTTTTTTAGAGGACAGCATCTTGGTTCTATTTGGGATGGCTCAGTCCATGCACAAGTGAATGTGCTTGTACAGCACCTTAATGTAGGATTCAGCAGTTGAACTTCCATTTCCCATCTGCATGGGTGTCATGAAGTTTGTCACTTCTGACTTGAGAAGCATGAAGTTGGCTTTGGAGAAGTTTTTTACAGAGGTTTCCTTAAAGGATTGGTGGGGGGGTGGGATGTGGATGTCAAGGGTGATTAGCTTATGGTCTGATCTGACCAATGAGGGGATGACCACTGGTGTGGAGCATTGATTTCCCATGTTGGTAATGACCAGGTCTAGAATACTGGTACCCCTGGTGGGACTATGAATTAGTTGCTCTAGGGTGCTGGAATTTATGAATTTCAAGAACCATTGAAGAAAGGTGTTGATACAGGAGTAGTTTTCCCAGTTAATGGCAGGGTAGTGGAAATCACCCAGTATTAGGGTGTTTGGTTGTGTCTTAATATATTTCAGTATGTTTAGAAAGGTGTAGTGAGAATCTTGGGGCATCATGGGGGATCTGTAGCAAGCTACAATTTGTATTGCAGTCTTACCTAGTGTTAGTTGCACCTGGAGAACTTTGGATGCATTGTGTTAGGCAACCAGCCTGGAGGTGTGAATATCATTGGTGAATATGGGCACTCCTCCACCTTTAGTGTTTCGGTCCTGGTTTGGTGGCTGAAAAGTGTAATATGAGTTGTAGCCTGGTATTGCAGGGTCGCTCTCTGGAGCTTTGAACCAGGTCTCAGTTACTGCACAGACATCGATGTTCTCCATTTTTAGGAGAGCCTCGAGAGAGTAAATCTTGAGATTTAGACTTCTAGCATTGAGTAACATTACCTTCAGATTTTGCTTGCTTGTACCCATTACGGTGGTAGTTTTGTCCTTTGGACCTTGCCTAAAAAGGTACTATGGGGTGGCAAGAGCCTTAGCCAGTAACCTGAATCCCAGGGGCGACAGATGCAAACCACCTCTTGCAAAGCATTGTGGTCTGTCATTCATGTCATCCCAGGTAGACAGATATTGGATCCCCTTTGAATGACACCAGAAGCTTAGCCAGTTATCGAAGTCAATCATTTTGTCCTTATACTGTGGTATCATTCTGGGCAATGGCAGGATTCTATTCAGGGCTAGGGTCATACCTGCCTGGGCTACATGATCCGAGAGCTCTTCCATGTCTCTTGTCATGTAGTCCAGGGAGTTACATCTCAAGTCATTCACTCCAACATGGACAATGACAGAATCATATTTGTACCTGTTGTGGAGTGACTTGAGTGCATGCGTTATGTGGCAGATCCTGGCACTCGACAGGCAACTAACTGTAATTTTCTCCTTGTTTAGCCTGGTGAGTGGGACATCAGTGTGCCTGACTATAGAGTCACCTATTACTAAAGTGTTGGGTACAGTGCCTTGCCTTAGGGGCTGCTGTTGGGTGGCACACTGGTGTTGTGAGTTATGTGATGCTTTGGTTGTGTTTGGGGGTAGTGTTTATAGGTTCATAGGTTCATACTAGGCTATCTGCCCTAGGGCTTTTATAAGCCTAGCCAGAGTGTGTGTGGCTTCTGCCACCCCTTGGAATGATAATACTGTGCCCATTTAGGGTTTAGTTTACTGTGCCTCTGTCTAGTAGTGACACAGAGATGACCCCCGGGGTAAACCTACGATCTCCCATCCACTTGTCAAGATTTCTCTTGAAGAGAGTCAGTGAGGGGCTCTGCCTAACATGGACTCTGTTCCAGAGTGTAGGGAGCCTCTGGGTTATGAATCTGTCCCTCCAGCATGTCCTATTTATTTCTGTGTTGAGGTTCAAATCTCTCGCTCTCGTGGCTCTGGTGGATTTGGATTTTTTCAGGTGGAGCATGTCCATTAATTCCGGATTGGACATGGCCTTGAACGTCTGGAATAGATCTCCTCTGAGTAGGCGGTATGCGACTGAATAGAGCTGGAGTTTCTTCAGTCTGGCAGCATATGACATATGTTTGAGACCCTTGATCCTCTTGGTGAGGTACTTCTGGGGTCTTTCAAACTGCTGCAGGTGCCGGGTAAGGTACATACCAAATGGGGCATTGTACTCAATCATGGGCCTGATAAGGTAAGAGTATAGGGGCACAATGACCTCTCTTGATCTAGATGTGAATCCTTTCATGATAAGGTGGGCAATATAGAAGGTCTTCCTAACCACCTTGGCAATGTGGGTGTCAAATGAGAGGTCACTGTCAACTTGGGTCCCTAGGTCCCTGATTACTTCTTCCGTAATTAATGGATTACCACCTATGTGGTAATTTGTGGGTACTTTGTTTTTCCCAAAGGGTATGACTATACATTTTTTGGTGTTCAATTTAAGGCCATGGCTCTGGCACCAGTTATCCTTTTCTGTGAGGCCTTTCTGAAGGATGCTAGTGTCCGCTGTAGTATCAATTATGGTGCCCAGTTTGCAGTCATCTGCGAACTTTATCAGCCACGATCCTCCTATGTTTGCTTGTACCTCTGAAAAATAAATGCCGAACAAGAGGGGTCCCAGGACTGAGCCCTGTGGGACACCACTTGTGACTGGCTTAGAGTCTGACATGGCTCCAGCAATTCTGACCTTGTGGGTTCTGTCCTTTAGCCAGTTTGTAACCCATCTTATGACATATGGGTTTACATTTAAGCTGGTGAGCTTGTCTATGATGCCCGAGTGGGTTATTGTGTCAAAGGCTTTTGTAAGGTCAACGTAGGCTGTGTGAACTGCCTTACCCTCATCAATGGCCTTAGTGACTGTTTCAAAAAAGTCGACCAGGTTCAAAAGGCAGGATCTGCCCTTAACAAAGCCGAATTGGGTAGGATCAAGTGTCTGTAGGTCCCCAATATCTTTGTTTATGAATTCCATAATGATCCTCTCCATAGCTTTGCAGACCAGGCTCGTCAAGCTTATGGGGTGGTAATTTCCAGGGTCCATAGAAGCACCTCCTTTGTGGAGTGGAACCACTGTTGCTGTATGCCATTCTTTGGGTGTGTATCCTGTAGTAAGGCTAAAATTAAAGAGCAACCTTATGTGCGAGTTTAGTTCCTCTTGGAGTTCTTGGAGCATGCAACCCGGGACATCGTCTGGTCCCATTGATGCTGTGTTTTTAGCTTTGGAGAGGGCAGCTCTCACCTGGACATCTGTGATGTCAGGGAGGCTACATTCAGCTGGGATAGATATTTCTCCTTTTGGGGGGGAGGGGGGGGGAATTGCACTGAACCTGTCTGCCAATATGTTGGCAATATCTGTGGGTTCAGTGTATTTTTTGTCAATTTGAACTAACTCTGAACATATCTGGGAGTTTCCACCCAGGTTTCTAGCATAACTAAAGAAGGCCTTGTGATTATCTTTAGTGTCTTTTGTGATTTTTCTCTCAAAGTTGGCCTTGGATGATTTTATGAGTGATTGTAGTTTTTTGCTAGTACAGATCAGAGATGCCTTCCCTTTTTGGGATTTTTCTCTGTCCTGTAGTAGCTTCCTCCTCCTGTTGTAAAGTTTGTTTATGGCAGGGGTCCACCAGACAGGACGCCTGCCTTTGGGGGAAAGGGTCTTGGTTTTATTTGGGATTGCATGATCCATGCATTCTTGAAGGTGTCCGTAGAAAGCATTTATAAAGGATTCAGCGGTGTGGGCTGTGGTTTCCACTGGCCTAGGGGCCTTGATGGATACCACTTCAGTATTAAGAAGTGTGAAGTCAGCCTTTGAGAAGTTCCTCACTGCGGTCTTTTGTGCTGGGGGTGGGGGCGGGATGTGGATTTCCAGGGAGATTAGTTTATGGTCTGATCTCACCAGTGAGGGGTATACTTCTTGTGTGGAGCATTGTGTCCCCATGTTTGTGATGATCAGGTCTAGTATATTATCTCCTCTTGTGGGTGTGGTGACTAGCTGTTCCATCGCATTTGAGTTTATGAATTCTAGAAACCTTTGGGCTAGGGTGTTGGGGCTTGAGTAATGCTCCCAGTCTATGTTTGGGTAGTTGAAGTCTCCCAATATGATGGTATTTGGAGAGACATTCATACTCTCCAGTGTCTTCAGGAAGGCTGAGTGGGGTTTCTGAGTTTGAGCGGGTGGTCTGTAGCATGCTACAAACTGTAGAGCAGTTTTGCCTATGGTTAGTTGCACATGGATGGTCTCCGATGCTTCGTGCGTTGCCTCTAACCTGGAGGTGTGGGTGTCTTTGATGAATATGGACACTCCCCCTCCCTTTGTGGTTCGGTCCAAGTTATGGGGCCAAAAAGCATGATATGAGGTATAACCTGGTAGTGCTGGGGTGCTCTCAGGAGCCTTGAACCAGGTTTCAGTTACTGCACAGACATCGATGCTCTTCATACTGAGGAGGGCTTCGAAAGCCTGCATCTTGAGGTTTAGATTTCTGGCATTGAGCAGCATTACCCTTAGTTTTTTTCCACTTGAGTTATCTGGGGAGATGGGTTTGTCTTTTGAGCATTGCCTAAAAAAGGCACTATGGGGGTGGCAAGAGTCTTTGCCAATATCCGGAAGCCAAGGGGTGACAGGTGCAAGCCGTCCCTTGCGAAGCAGCATGGCTTGTCAAGCATGTCATCCCAAGCAGGCAGACATTGGATCCCCCTAGAATGACATCAGTAATTGAGCCAATTATTAAAGCTGATCATTTTGTCTTTGTACTGTGGCATCATTCTTGGTAAAGGTAGGATGCTGCTCAGGGTCAGGGTCATACCGGCCTGGGCTACATAATCAGAGAGCTCCTCTATGTCTCTTTTCATGTAGTCCAGGGAGGTACGTCTCAAGTCATTCACACCAGCATGGACAATGACTGAGTCATATTTGTACTTGCTTTGGAGTGACCTGAGTGCTTGTGTTATGTGGCGGATTCTAGCGCCCGACAGGCAGCTTACTGTAACCTTTTCCTTGTTCAGTCTGGTGAGCAGGACGTCAGTGTGTCTGACTATAGAGTCACCTATTACAAATGTATCAGGCATGTTGTTTGGCCTTAAGGGCTGTGACTGTTTGGCACACTGACTTTGAGAAATATGTGTTGCATGTGCTATGTTTTGAGGTAGTGGTTTCTTGGATGTCTGCTTTGGAGGCCTCTGCTGTTTTGGTAGATTTTTAATTAGAGCCTCCGAGTATGTCTTTGTGGGTTTATGTGTTTGGTTTGCAGTTGTGTTTGGTCTATGTGAGACTGGGTTTGTGGTGTGTGTGGTTACCTTCTCCTCCTGACTGGTCTTGCCAGTACTGAGTCGAGAGAGCTCAGCCTCCAGTTTGACTATATAGTTGCATCTCACATATATTTGTATTTGTTGGGAGGAGGAGAGGGTTGTCTGTGTACATGAGGCAGTTGTAGCATTGCCTCAAGATTCCCAGATTCACCAGCTGAACTGGAGAGGACGCCAGTAATTTACCTTTCGACATGCTAGAATAGTGTAAGGGATTGCTGAGTAACTGAGGCAGAAAGGACCTAAAGGTACTCAAGGGGATTGTAGGTGGATGTAGTGCTTTCTTTTGTTTAAGAGTGCTTTACCTGTGTAAAAATGCTTTAGGAGCAAGTGCTGACCTTTTTATATAGAGAATAGACTGATTCTATTGAAGGTAGAGTGGTTTTAAGGGAAAAACTGAAGAGCAGACTTGGCGGAGCCAGAAATAGTTTAAACTTGTTTAACTGATGCTGCGCTATGCGCACAATCGCGCAAAGCCATGCAAAAGCGGATTTTTATGCAGGGAACTTCAAAAGAGCTAGAAATGGTCCAAAACAACCAATTACTACTAGATCTTGTGCTGAGGTCACTCCTTCAGGGACAGATAGGCTGCTCAAGGGTCCCCACTCCCACTGGTGAGCAAAGAAACTTCCTTCTATCCAAGTAAGGCAATGGGCAACACAGGAACTATCCCAAAGTCCAGAATGCAGCAGAGCCTGTATAATGGACTATTCTAGTCAAGGAAAGGCGGGAAAACAAGGATATTTTTTTGTTTTTTTTATAAGAAAACTGCAGAAAAATGCAGGGAAACAGCAGTATATTAAATGCACAGGCTAGCGCACTTGAGTGGGCAGCCTCAACAGTTAAATTAAACAAACAAACTTTAACTTAAGTGCAGGTAATAAACAATGCTAAATACAGATAAAATAGCAGTTAAAACTTCATTTACAGCAAGAAAAGAAGGTCGCACAGGTAGAAAAAGCAAACATATACTTAAATCTGGAAAGTAGTCACTTTTTTCAGTTCTCTGCTGCTAGCACCACTCTGTAGGACCACAAGGAGCTGTTGCTGAGTAGTATAGTCGAAAAAAAATGCTCAGAGGCGGATTTTTATACAGGGAACTTCAAAAGAGCTAGAAATGGTCCAAAATGACCAATTACTACTAGATATTGTGCTGAGGTCACTCCTTCAGGGACAGATAGGCTGCTCAAGGCTCCCCACTCCCACTGGTGAGCAAAGAAACTTCCTTCTATCCAAGTAAGGCAATGGGCAATACAGGAACTATCCCAAAGTCTAGAATACAACAAAGCCTGTATAATGGACTATTCTAGACAAGGAAAGGCGGGAAAACAAGGATATTTTTTTTTGTAAGAAAACTACAGAAAAATGCAGGGAAAAAGCAGTATATTAAATGCACAGGCTAGCGCACTTGAGTGGGCAGCCTCAACAGTTAAATTAAACAAACAAACTTTAACTTAAGTGCAGGTAATAAAAACGCTAAATACGGATAAAATAGCAGTTAAAACTTCATTTACAGCAAGAAAAGAAGGTTGCACAGGTAGAAACAGCAAAAATATACTTAAATCTGGAAAGTAGTCACTTTTTTCAGTTCTCTGCTGCTAGCACCACTCTGCAGGACCACGAGGAGCTGTTGCTGAGTAGTATAGTCGAAAAGAAATGCTCAGAGGTGGATTTTTATACAGGGAACTTCAAAAGAGCTAGAAATGGTCCAAAATTAGCAATTATTACTAGATCTTGTGCTGAGGTCATTCCTTCAGGGACAGATAGGCTGCTCAAGGCTCCCCACTCCCACTGGTGCGTTTCAGCTTCAGAGATCATTGCTGTTTGGGCATGTTAATGTTAAGAGCCTCCGCATATGTGGATTTTGTGTTGCTACGTGTGGGTTTTGGTGGTGTGGGTTTTGAAGGACTATATGTTGTTTGAGGTATTGTATGGGTGTTAACTTTCTCCTCTTGACTGTCTAGCACAATCTTGGCTGGAGAGAGCTTTGCTTCCAGTTTGGCTATGTAAGTGCATCTCTCACAGGTTGTAGTGTTTGGTGGTAGGAGGAGAGGGTTGTCTGTGTAGATAAGGCAATTGCTGCATTGCCCCAGTATGCCCAGATTCACCAAGTGGACAGAAGAAATCACCGGAAGCTGACCCTTGGACATGCCTTGTTAGATGCTTTCTTTGTGTAGATCTGTTTTCCCTTACTTTTTCACAAGGTACTTGCAGTAGTAGACTGTATAGTGCCTACGACTATTTTCTCCTTATTACCAAGGAGAGGTGAGTGCTTGTAAAAAAATAAGGCTTCCTAGTGCTTTGTAGCAAGTTTTAGAGCAAGTGCTGGTTACAGGTATACAGATTTTAGTGCTACTGCACAGGGTGCAATTTATCACCCTGTAGGGGGACTGACCTGGAGACTGCTGTTGAACCAATAGTTGGTACAGTGAACAGTAAAGGGGATAGTGACCATTGTCTCACTGGAGCCCACCCCATGGCTAATCCTGCAGAAAAAAAAAAAACAGTAAAGCAACATAATTAAAAAAATCGACAAACAGAAAATAGGACACAAACATCAATGGTCAGTAGGATATAACACACTTTATTAAGACAGGTCCTGAAAAGAAAAGGAAAACAATCAGCAGACTAACATGTATCAATGTCTGTGGAACACCTATGAAATGAATGGGGATACACCAGGGGATATGAAGTCAGTGTCGTTGTCACATGTGTTTATGATAGTAAGACATTGTACTAGTGGAAATCAGTATGTAAGTGCAATGAATCATGAAGTAAGGAAAAAATAAATAAACTGGAAAAAAAACACTCATTGCTATGGAAAGCAGAGAAATGTGTATTTGGCATATACACCATGGCAAATTCAGGGATGTGTGGTGTAAGTTAAGACAGTAGCACAGATAACATGCCTATAACTAGAAATTGTAAAAGACATCGAACAACTAACTAATGCTGTAATACTCCAAAAGTTCAGCAAGGTTGTGACACACATAACAATGGCAGGAATAACAATGAAGAATATTAGCACAGTTATGAAAAATTTATTAAAAATAGGAGCAATTAAGAACTATGCAATGGTTACAACAATCCTAACAGCCAATGAACTAAGTGTTGTAATATTACGAAGGAAAAGATAGTCCCACTGCAGTGATACAAGTTTCACTACAGTTACATATGTGGTAATTGAAGAAGTATGTGGCAAAGTAATGCTGATTTGCGACTGTTTTTCCCACAAATGCACTCACGTACTGCTCTGATAATAAACTCAATGACTCCTTAATGGTTTGGCCCTGCAGTAGATTTGACTTTGAAAGCTATTCCTAGTCTCATCTCATCTGTCCATACTAGTGAGCACTTAAAGATCAAAATGAGAAGGCCACCCCTTAGATTGTTAAAGTTTCAGTTACTCAGTTTTTCATATATTCAGACACAGAGTATTCTGCAATAAATATATAGTACTAGCCCTTATATTTCCATCATATATTTAAAATCTGCAACATTTGGGACAAAATTACTGATCACTTATAGCCTACAAACTTCTTCTTTTTCTTTTGGCTGATCCCATTAGGGGTCGCCACAGTGTATCATCTGTTTCCATTTCTTCCTGTCCTCTGCATCTTGTTCTGTCACAAATAGCCTACAAACTGCTTTTCAGGAATTATCTTGGGATTAGGGCTTCTGTTTTCCTCATGGTGAAAGAAAGAGAAACATGACACTAATTTCTAGCTGAGTTAAGTGTGATAAGACCAACAATATTAGTAGCTAATAGGCGAATCACCACTATCTTCATTGCTGATCAACCAAATTCTGTCTTTTTCAGTAAGTAGCCACCATCTAACATGACTTTAGAGGAACACCCTAAATATTTTATTTATAACTATTCAGGGTCTACTACTCCTAAGTACTATGACCAGTCCAAGTCCTTCACTCTCTCTCTCAGTGTGGCACAAGTGTCTGCTGGCACCCCATCTCTGGTCTGTCTGACCACATTAGGTGTTCTAATGCAGTATAGTAAGGCCTTATTCTTACCAAATGATCACTGCTTCTACCAACTAATACTATGACTTGTGGGAGATGTAAATATTTAAAAAACAAGCACGCAAAACTCTTCAACCAACCTAGTATCAATACACATCACACATCCACAGCAGCACATCAATCACTACACACCACTAAGTTTATAACTTAAGCTGAATTTGTAAAGGGAAATTTGCTATAAGCTCCAAGAACATATACTAAAAGAGCCCAGCATCCACCACACAATATGCCATTGAGTCCTTCTCCACTCATAATGCTGCAAAACTACATAACTTGCTGAACTGGCACCAGGAATGCAGACCTAAGTCCATAAGGCCCAACAAAATCTGCTTCCACTATAGAAAATGATTTAGTCATAGGTGACTCTACAGTTAGCCATACAGAATTGACTCTCACCAGTCAAGATAAAAGCCTGATGACTGCAATCTGTCTGTCCAATGCCTTGTTCCATGATGTCCTAAAGACCCTAAGGTCCCCTTAAGCTAAACAATATGATTATAGCCAAGTGGTGACTCTTGCAAGTGTTAGTGATCCAAGATGCTCCACCCATAGGGAGAAACAAAAAAAACTTAGTATAAATGCCTTAGAGGTAGGACAAATATGGGTCTTATGTTGTCTCTTGCCTGTACCGGAATGATGCCTTGTCCCAGACAAGATAAATGGCTTTAACAATTGCCTAAGTAGTTGTTGTCATTCTAAGGGAAGATAAATGGCTTTAACAATTGCCTAAGTAGTTGCTGTCATTCTAAACGGATTCAGTATATATCAGCTTGGGATGAAGAGGTAGATATGATTGCCTGTTTCACCAAGGATGGCTTACAGGTTTCATACCAGAGATTCTGCATACTGGTTACAGACTTTGCTGTCCAATGGGGCTTTTTTACACAGAGTTCCACTAACAGGCATTGCTACACAAACTCAAATTCGGATAACATTGTGATGGATCCAGTCAATGCTTGCAGTCCAATTTGAAAGGTTTTAGAACTTGAAATCATCCTAGAATTCAAACACAGTGATATCTCTGCAGTTATTGAGACAGGGTTTCAATAAAATGACAGCGCTACCTCTGTATCAGGGTTTTGCTCTTTTCATGGCTTCAGACACTTGGAAAACTGAGGGAGTATATTTATATTTGGCAGAAATAGCATCAACTTATGTCAAATTACCCATGACTCTAACATTGAACTGCTGGAGATTTAAGTCACTCAACTCATTGAAGTCTAGTGACACATTCCGGCATTTCTCTAATGTTATCCTACTTAGGCATCTTATATTACCTATTTATATTTAAATTATTAATTCCAAAACCAGGTATAAAAAACAGTTGAATGATTTCCTCTCAAATCTTACATGAAGGCTGCCAGCCTAGCCAGATAGAATTGTGCTAATAATTCTATCTTTTGTAAATATGAATGTGGAGCTACAGACTTGTTTTCTTAAATGAAAGAATATGTTGTGAAATGTGAACTTAAAACAATGTAACACCATTGCCCTCTGCTGTAAAGAAAGCTAAGACAAGCATTTGTTTGTCCTTTGAAGGTCAAATTATTTCATGGCTGTCTTTGATGTTTACAATTCGTCTCCATCCAGGCTAGAAGAAGGCATCCTGCCTATTGTTTTAACTTAAGGAATAATTACTAGAGTTTACATGTGGAATTTCTTTTATTGATGTAGTTTCCTGCAGCTGCAAGATAACAAAATAATGTAATATCTGTCAGCCTGGGAACCCAAAGAAAGTGTAAACATTATGTAATGGGAATCAGGACTAAAAATAGCAATTTAAACAGAGAGAATCAGAAGGCATTAAGCATTTTTGTCTTGATCATCCAACTCACAGCACTGTCTTGCTCATATGTAAGTCATCTTAGACTTGTGCTTTCTTTTAGAAATAGCTAGGAACTAGAAAGATTAGACTAAGCATTTTTCTGTGATGTCAAAACTGCACTACTGATTTATTTTAAGTATTTCTGTGTGATCTCTGAACTCTTGACTAGCACTGTCTGTGTAGTAGAAAGCATTGTCTTATGGTTTTAATTATTTATTATTAAATATTGTAAAACCTTTTTAACTGTGGCTGGTTTGTGTAGAGATATTTAAGCTCTAGAGTACATTGCATATTTATACAGTTTACTGTCCAAGTCACTCCAAATAAGCTTTGACTGTTTAGTCATGCTTACCAATTGGATAATAATATTGCATTGTAATAAATGGAAACCCTTTTAAAGGCCTTTGTGAGTATCTTATAATTATTAGTGGGTGGTGGCAGCCAGTACTATCGTATAGTCTGGGAAAAAGGGGCAGAACCTGTGCCCGCCTTCCTCAGAGGTGCCTGTGTGGTTGTATAAAATCTTCTCAAAGTGTGTGTGTGTGTGTGTGTTTGTGTGTGTGTGTGTGTGTGTGTGTGTGTGTGTGTGTGTGTGTGTGTGTGTGTGTGTGTGTGTGTGCGTTTGTGTGTGTGTGTGTGTGTCAGCTACTTGGGCAGGGACACGAAGCACTGGTTGGACAGAGAGGGTGCTAGAGGTTTTAGCTTGTCCACTAGGCTGAGATCTGGACCCTATAGCTGTGCCAGTGGGGAGTTTTATTGGGGATCTGGAATGCAAGGGAGCAACCAGCCCTGGACTGACTGTGATCTCTGTGTGCTCTTAAGGAAAATTGCACTTTACTGTGTGTATTTGTTATCCTTTCCTCATATATGAGCCGCCCTCTCTGGTGTTAATGTTGAGGATTGAGGCTCCTTGATTGCTGGACCAGGACACAGACATCACATATTAATTGGTGGCAGTGGTTGGGATATACTCACATATTAATTGTTTGGCAGTGGTGGGATATCCACATCACATATTAATTAATTGGCAAATACTAATTGGCTTGTAGTGATGTGGATAGAGTGAATCCTGTAGCATGTGTACAGTGAGCTTTGAATGTGTTTTGTACTCTAAAACAGCCATGCAGTGAATACTCAGAGTTCAGATCACAATTGTTTTATTTATTTTGTCAGCTTAGTTAGTCAGGGTGAGCAGGCAGCATGCCAGCAGAGGAGTAAGGAAAGCAGGCAAAAAGCAAGCTGGCGGAGATGTGCCAGGTTAGAGGACTGGTGCATGGAAACCTGACTAAGGCAGACCTAATTGAAGCTTTGGTTACAGATGCATAAGAAAACAGCAACCAAGAGGACAATTATACTGGCAGTGGAGATATAATACCCTCAGAGAATGGACAGCCCAACATTTCTGCAGTGGACTTAAATAATCTAGCTGGAGGTAAAGAGACTTGAGTTGGAGGCCAGGCGTGTGGAAATAGAAGCAAATGAGAGACTGTGACGTTTGCAGGCTGAGGAGAATGAGAAACTGTTACATCTGCAGGCTGCAGAAAAGGTGAAGCAGAGGCAGCATGAGAAGGAAATGCTGACTCTTTGCCAGAGTTATAAAGGTAATGGGGAAGGGAGTAACTGGACCCCAGAAGCACAAAAGGTCAGTAAATTTCTTCCACCGTTTAAAGAGGGGGGGGTAATTTTGATAGTTTCATTCATATATTTCAGAGGGTATGTAAACAGTATGAAGGTGACCAAAGGCTCTGGGTATGGTTCCTGACCCCCTTACTCTATGATAAAACTGTAACTATTTTATCTAAAATGTCTGACATTGCATGTTTTGATTATACTGCTGTTAAAAATGTATTTTAGAACTGTTTAAGCTAACACCTGAAATGTATAGGAAAAATTTTGTGAGCATAGACACAAGACAGATGAAAGTGTGTGTGAATATGTTGCTGATCGGAGCACTTATTTCCATAAGTGGGTGAGTGGATGTCAAATCATCACTTTTGAAGGGCTGGTGACCTTTTGGTGAGGGAACAAGCCCTTAGCACTTTCCCTAAGGACATGAGGATCTGGTTAGCTGATAGAAAATGTGCTACTTCAGATGAGTTGGGGAAGAAGGGAGACCTATACCTGGCAAGCAGGGCAGCCCTGCACAGGAAGGGGACCACCAGTACTGATCATGGGTCTAAAGAAACCCATGATGGGCAGCACAAACTGCCCCAACAGAATCTGCCAGTAGCAGGGGAAGCCACTATTATAGGTACACATCCAGGAGCTAGGGTTACATGTTTTGAATGCAACCAGTGGGGCCATGTGGCATACAGGTGCCCATGGAGGCAAGGTGGGGGAACAAAAGGTGAGGGAGCCAGTAAGTGGGAAAGACAAAATGCCAAAAGTAGGTTGTCCTGAGACAACAGGGGTACTAAACTACTATCCTGCAGATGTCCTGAGAGGGAAGGATTTGGATGAGGCAGTAGCATGTGCTTATGCAGTTACATGCAGTCAGGTTAGGAGACAAGCATGAGAGTCTGGTAGCCTGGGGGAGACCAAGACAGACTGCATACTTGTAGTCAGGACTGGTGAGGTGGTTACTTCAGAGAGGGAGCTACTCTGTAGCATTGAAAGTGAATGTGAGCCGCAGCTGCTTGTGGGTACTGATGTTCCCTTGGACACAGAGACTGCAAAGGTAAAGGTGAGTAGTAGTAACCAGGCTGACAGTGAGGCACAACTGTCGAAGGATGCCAGACTTCCTTTGGAAGAGGAGCTGTGAAGGGTTACAAGGAGAGAGTTGAGACAGGCTCAGCTATCAGACTCTACACTGCAAGGCCTACAACAGGTAGCTAGGGATGCACCTGATTCTTAAGGAAAGGGGGAACTGTATATTTGGACATAGGGTTACTATACAGAAAATGGACTCATGAGGGAGGGCTAGAAGGTGAGAGACTACAGCAGTTGGTAGTGCCTAGAGCTTACCATCTGGCAATTCTAGCCATAGCCCATGATATTCCCTTTACAGGTCATATGGATATAAAATGTACAAAGAGGCATATTATGCAGAACTTCTATTGGCCTGGAATTTCCAAAGATGTAACAGGGTACTGCAGGACCTGTGAGCAGTGCCAAAAGGTAGGCAAGGCAGGAGACAAGCTGAGAGCTCCTTTGATGCCTTTGCCTTTGATTGAGAGCCATTTCAGGGGGTATCTATGGATATTGTGGGTCCTTTGAGTACCCCCAAGTTCCACAGGGAAAAAGTATATCCTAGTGGTAGTGAATTTTGCTACATGATACCCTAAGGCAGTGGCTTCGTCTTCCATTGAGGCAGAGAAGGTGGCAAATGCTTTGTTAGAGATTTTCAGAAGGGTAGGTTTCCCAAAACAAATACTGACTGACAGAGGTGCCAATTTCATGTCAGATCTCCTAGCTTGTATGTGGAAGTCCTGTGGGGTGAAGCACAGGAAGATCACCACCTTCCATCCCCAGACTAATGGTCTTGGTGAGAGGTTAAACTCTACAATCAAGTCCATGCTATGGGCATTTGCAGATCAGTTTAAGAGGGAGTGGGACAAATATTTTCCCCATCTGTTGTTTGCTTACAAAGAAGTTTCCCAAGAATCCACAGGTTTTTCACCTTTTTGAGTTGCTGTATGGGCATAGAGTGAGGGGACATCTAGATTTATTTCGAGATGAGTGAGAAGGTGAGTGTGAGTCTCACAAGGAGTCTGTTGTGGCATACATCCTAAACCTCAGGTCAAGGCTCAGGGAACTCTTGGGCTTTGCCAAGGAGAACCTGGCAGAAGCCCAACAACAAAAAAAGGTGTGGTGTGACAGGGAAGTTCGAGCTAGAGAGTATGCTGTGGGGCAGCAGGTAATGGTTCGCATTCCTGTCAGACACAACAAGCTGCAAGCAGCTTGGGAGTGTCCCTATAAGGTGGTAAGAAAGGTAAGTGATGCTAACTACATGGTGGAACTGCTAGGCAGATGGCAGGGGCACAAATTGTATCATGTTAACATGATCAAACCTTACCATGATAGGGAGGGCCTTGTGCAGAGCAATTGCAGTGGATTGCAGGAGGAGCATGAGGAATATCTGGGGACTGATCTCCCTCAGTGAGGCTCAGGCTGACACCTCAGTGGAAGGGGTAGCAATGTCCCAGTAGCTATCTCCTACCCAGGTTTGAGAAATCTGAGCAGTGTTCCAGGAATTTGGGGACATGTTCACTGGGAAACCAGGGTTCACCCACCTGGTGCAGCACCAGGTGGATACAGGACCCCAAAGGCCTATCAGGCAGGCCCCTTATAGGATGCCTGAGAGAGTCAGACAGACTCTGAGGGAGGAGGTACAGGAAATGCTGGAACTAGAGGTGATTCAAGATTCCAACAGTCCCTGGGTCTCCCCAGTGGTGCTGGTGCCAAAGAAGGATGGCAACACCAGGTTCTGTCTGGACTACAGGAAATTAAATAGTCACACAGAGTCAGATGCTTACCCTATGCCTAGGACAGATGAGGCCTACAGCAGCTGGGTGAGGCTAAGTATCTTACAACCATTGATGTTACCAAGGTTTACTGGCAGGTGCCCTTGACTACCAGTGCTAGAGAGAAGTCAGGCTTTGTAATTTCTTTTGGCTTGTATGAGTTCACAAAGATGCCCTTTTGGATGAAGAATGCCCCAGCGACTTTCCAAAGGCTGGTAGATTGTATCCTAGCAGGAGCAGGAGGGTTTGCCTTTGCTTACCCAAATGATATTGTCATCTACAGCCATTCCTGGCCAGAGCACCTTCAGCATGTCAGGGAGGTGCTGGGCAGACTACAGAGGGCAGGTTGACCATTAAGCAAAGGAAATGTCAGGTGGGTATGGCAGAGGTCTCCTACCTAGGACATAGAGTGGGGAGTGGTAAGATAAGGCATGAACCTGTCAAAGTGGAAGATATTCAGGCATGGCCTGTATCTGTTACTAAAAAGCAGGTGAGGACATTTTTAGGGACAGCAGGGTATTACAGAATGTTCATTCCCAGTTATAGTACCATAGCTGCTCCCCTCACAGACCTGACAAGGACGAACAGGCCAGATAAGGTAGTGTGGACCCCAGCATGTGAGCAGGCATTTCAGAAGCTTAAAGAAGCTTTGAGAGGACTCCCTGTGTTAGCCAGTCCAGATTACAGCAAATAATTTGTTGTGCAGGTGGATGCTTCAAACCATGGGGTGGGGCTGTACTTAGCCAGATTTCTTCAGAGGGGGAAGAACACCCAGTGGTTTATCTCAGTCATAGGCTCCAACACAAGAAGGAATGCTATGCAGCTGTAGAAAAAGAATGTCTAGCCATAGAGTGGGCATTGCAGAAACTTCAGCCTTATCTGTATGAAGGAAAGTCACTATTATGACAGATCACAACCCCCTAATATGGTAAACAGAGCCAGCCAGCAAAATGCCAAGTTGCTAAGATGGAGTGTAGGGTTGCAAGCATATGATATGTCAGTGCAGCACCGTAGTGGGAGTAGCAATGCCAATGAAAATGAGCTCTCAAGACAGGGAATGGGGTGAGGTACACTCAGATAGACCTAACCCTCTCAAGTGGCGTTTCTCAAGGGTCACTTCCAGGGGGGGTATGTGAAGGCTGCCAGCGTAGCCAGACAGAATTGTGCAGATAATTCTATCATTTGTAAATATGAATGTGGAACTACAGGCTTGTTTTCTTAAATGAAAGAATATGCTGTGAAATGTGAACTTAAAACAATGTAACAACATTGCCTTCTGCTGCAAAGAAAGCTAAGACACTTCCATTACACTATTTAAGACTAAATTGAAACTCTTTCTTACTAAACACTGGCTTTGTTCTTGCATCAATCCCAGTTGATCTAGCTCCTCTATGACCTTCTATTCTCCTCCTTCAATCCGCATAGATTCTTCCAAATATATTTCTTCAATTTATTTTCTTTTTCCTGTCAACTAAATAACAATACTTCTCTTATAACTCAAAACTTAATTCTTCTCTCCCTTCTCTTACCACTTCTGTACTTAAATAATTACCTTGTCTTTCTATCCCCTTCTTTATAAACTTCCTGAAATTGTTGCTGCTGCCTTTCTTACTTGTGACTTATATGCATACTTGACTTATAACCATTGTGATATTTTTGTATGTACTGTTTTTGTGACCATGTAGTAGATAGCGGAGCTTTTCTCCTCGGGCCTCCACTGAAAATGGACTTGTATCCAGCTGGACTAGCCCAGTTAACAAATGTAAAATAAATAAATAAAATAAATAAAATAAGACAAGCATTTCTTGTTTGTCCTTTGAAGTTCAAATTATTTCATGTCTGTCTTTGATGTTTACAATTCGGCTCTGGCCAGGCTAGATGAAGGCATCCTGCCTATTGTTTTAACTTAAGGAATAATTACTAGAGTTTACATGTGGCATGTCTTTTATTGATGTAGTTTCCTGCAGCTGCAAGATAACAAAAGAATGTAGTATCTATCAGCTTGGAAACCCCAGGAAAGTGTAAAAATGATGTAATGGGAATCAGGACTGAAAATAGCAATTTAAGCAGAGAGAATCAGAAGACATTAAGCATTTTTGTCTTGATCATCCAACTCACAGCACTGTCTTGCTCATATGTAAGTTATCTTAGACTTGTGTTTTCTTTTAGAAATAGCTAGGAACTAGAAAGATTAGACTAAGTGTTTTCCTGTGATGTCAGAATGGTACTACTGATTTATTTTAAGTATTTCTGTGTGATCTCTGAACTCTTAACTAGCACTGTCAGTGTAGCAAAAAGTATTGTCTTGTGGTTTTAATTCTTTATTATTAAATATTTTAAAACATTTTTAACTGTGGCTGGTTTGTGTAGAGATAATTTAAGCTCTAGAGTACATTGCATATTTATAGAGTTTACTGTCCAAGTCACACCAAATAAGTTTTGATTGTTTAGTCACACTTACCAATTGGATTATGATATTTCACAATAATAATTGGACACCCTTTTAAGGGCCTTTGAATAGCTGATAATTATGAGTGGGTGGTGGCAGCTGGTACTACCATATAGTCTGGAAAAAAAGGGGCACAGCTGGAGAACCTGTGCCCGTCTTCCTCAGGGGTGTCTGTCTGGTTTTATAAACTGTTCTCAAAGTGTGTGTGTGTTTGTGTGTGTGTGTGTGTGTGTGTGTGTGTGTGTGTGTGTGTGTGTGTGTGTGTGTGTGTGTGTGTGTGTGTGTGTGTGTGTGTGTGTGTGTGTGTGTGTGTCTGTGAGCTACTTGGGCAGGGACATGAAGCACTGGTTGGACAGAGAGGGTGCTAGAGGTTTTAGCTTGCCCACCAATCTGAGATCTGGACCCTATAGCTGTGCCAGTGGGGAGTCTTATTGGGAACGTGGAGTGCAAGGGAGCAACCAGCCCCAGATTAACTGTGATCTCTCTGTGCTATTAAGGGAAATTGCACTTTACTTTGTGTATTTGTTATCCTTTCCTCATATATGAGCCACCCTCTCTGGTGTTAGTGGTGAGGATTGAAGCTCCTTGTTTGCTGGGCCAAGGCACGGGCTTCACATCTTACATGATGGACAACACAACTGCCATATCACTTTGGCCTATGTCTAGTATTTCTCAAGAAGTATTAATTATTCATATACTATTTGTATATATATATATGTATTGACATGATGTCCATATTTCTCTAACTATTTCAATAACTACTGATACAAACAGAATTGCTTAGCCTAATATGAAAGCTCACAGCTGGATGAAAAATTGCTGTTGACCTGTTATGTATTGTGTGAGGGGTTGATGAGGTATCAAAAGGTGTTTATGATATATTAGAATATGAATATACACCGTCTTTAATATGACTTATAAAATCCAGATTAAGACTCATTATCAGATGAGTACTACCACTGTAAATATTTGCTTGTGATTAATAGTTTGCCATTTACACTTTCATTTTAACCCTTATGATTCCAGAGATATAAACATTTGTTTGAAATGTGAGGACATAATTTGATTTTGTCAAAAAACTCAGGATGAAAGTTAGGGTATAAATTTGCAGAACTCCATTGTTGTAACTAAGTTAACAAATCTAACTGTAGCAAATTGTAAATGCACCCACCAGAGGCCTTAATATCCTTGACCTGCTTTTAATGACCTAGTACACACCTTTCCAATGTCTGTCCTAGTGGTACCACCCTACTCTCAAACGAGATCATCTTTACAGACTTCTTCAAGGCAAACCTATTTCAGTTTGTAGTAGATATACATAAAATTATCAACAATCCCCCACAAATGCAGTCATCTGAGAGGGTTGCTACATTCACCTTTAACATTTACAAGCAATTAAATAATTGCTTACAAGTATCTGTATCCATATTCCCTATATATAATAGTAAATTCATGAATAAACTTCTTTTGTAGAACTCCACTATTCATAAACAATATGACAAAATAAGGAAAGTAAATAAGTTCATAGGTTCATAGGTTTAGGTTCATAGGTTCATACTAGGCTATCTGCCCGAGGGCATTTACAAGCCTAGCCCATAGTTTTGTGGCTTACGCCACCCTTTTAGTATGGGGAACTATACCCATTATTTTGCTGTGCCTCTGTCGAGCAGTGACACTGAGGTAATCCCTGGGGTATATCTGCGATCTCCCATCCATTGGTCAAGATTTCTCTTGAACAAGGCCAGCGAGGTGCTCTGCCTCACATATACCGGGATTTTATTCCACAGCATAGGGAGTCTTTGGGTGATGAATCTATCCCTCCAGCACGTCCTATTAATAGCCGTGTCGAGGTTTAAGTCTCCCCTTGTGGCTCTGACGGATCTAGATTTTTGAGGTGAAGCATATTCATCAAATCTGGGTTTGACATGGCCTTGTATGTTAGGCAAAGGTCACCTCTGAGCAAGCGGTGACTGAATAGAGCTGGAGTTCTTTCAGTCGGGCAGCATAGGACAGATGTTTGAGACCCTTTATCCTTTTGGTGAGGAACTTTGTGGCCTCTCCAGCTGCTGCAAGTGTCGGGTCAGATACATTCCGAATGGGGCATTGTACTCAATCATTGGTCTGATGAGTGATGAGTATAGGGAGACTATGACCTCCCTTGATCTAGATGAGAATCCCTTCATGATAAGGTGGGCAATGTAGAAGGTCTTCCTAACTACTTTAGCTACATGGGTGTCGAATGACAGACTACTATCAACCTGGGTCCCCAGGTCCCTGATAACTTCTTCTGTGCTCAGTGGATTGCCACCTATTTGGTAGCTAGGGGTAACCTTGTTTTTCCCGAAGGGTATGACTATGCATTTTTGGCATTTAACTTTAGGCCATGGCTCTGGCACCAGTTATCCGTTTCTGTGAGACCCTTCTGAAGGATATCTGTGTCAGATGTGTTTTCTACTATGGCCCAGTTTGCAGTCATCTGCAAACTTTGTCAGCCATAACCCTCCTGTGTTTGCTTGTACTTCGGAAAAGTAGATGCCAAACAAGAGTGGGCCCAGGACTGAGCCCTGTGGTACACCACTTGTGACAGGCTTTGAGTCTGACATGGCGCCAGCAACTCTGACCCTGTGGGTTCTGTCACTCAGCCAGTTTGCAACCCATCTTGTGATATATGGGTTAACATTTAAGCTGATGAGTTTTTCAATGATACCCGAGTGGGGTATTGTATCGAAGGCCTTCGCCAGATCGAGGTAGGCTGTATGGACTGCCTTTCCCTCATCAATGGCTTTGGTGACTGTTTCGAAAAAGTCAACCAAGTTTAGAAGGTATGATCTGCCTTTGACAAAGCCAAATTGGGATGGATCCAAAGTCTGCAAATTCCTTATGTCTTTATTTATGAGGTCCATTATGATCCTCTCCATGGCTTTGCAGATAAGGCTTATCAAGCTAATGGGCCGGTAATTTCCAGGGTTGGTGGAGGCACCGCCTTTGTGAAGTGGGACCACAGTTGCAGTGCGCCACTCCCTGGGTACGTATCCAGAGGTAAGACTATGATTAAACAGCTGTCCTAGCTGTGGGTTTAATTCCTCGTTGAGTTCGTGGAGCACACAGCCGGGGACACCATCAGGTCCCATGGATGCTGTGTTTTTTGCTTTGGAGAGAGCAGTTCTCACTTGGGCGTTGGAGATGTTTGGGGGGTGCAATCGCTTGGTATAGATATCTCTCCTTTTGGGGAGGGGAGAGAAGTTTGCACTGAACCTGTCAGCCAGTATGTTGGCAATGTCTGTAGGATCAGTAATCTTCACATCATTTTGAACTAGTTCTGAGCATATCTGGGAGTTTCCTCCCAGGTTTCTAACATAGCTAAAGAAGGCCTT
Organism: Protopterus annectens; assembly: GCF_019279795.1. NCBI lineage: Eukaryota > Metazoa > Chordata > Ceratodontiformes > Protopteridae > Protopterus > Protopterus annectens. The sequence goes on along the minus strand of NC_056730.1, from coordinate 999,848,976 downwards.
ATGATTGTCTTTTGAGTCTTTAGCTATTTTTCTCTCAAAATTTGCTTTGGATGATTTTATGAGAGCTCTTAGTTTTTACTTATAGTGATCAAGGGTGTCTTACCTTTTAAGGATTTTGCTCTATCTTGTAGTAGCTTCCTCCTTTTGTTGTAGAGTTTGTTTATGGCTGGGGTCCACCAGACTGGACGCTTGCCTTTGGTACAAAGAGTCTTTGTTTTGCTTGGGATTGCCTTATCCATGCAGTCCTGCAGGTGCTGGTAGAAGGCATTTGTAAGTGATTCAGCGGCTTGAGTACTGTTTTCCGCGGCTTGGGGCCTTAAAGGAGACCACACTAGTCTTTAGAAGTGTGAAGTCGGCTTCGAGAAGTTCTTTACTGTGGTCTTTTGATTTCAGGTGGGGTGGGATGAGGACCTCCAGCGAGATTAGTTTGTGATCTGATCTCACCAGTGAGGGGTATACTTCCGGTGTTGAACATTGTCCTCCCATGTTTGTGATGATGAGATCAAGTATGTTTTCTCCTCTTGTGGGGATGGTGACTAGTTGTTCCATGGCATTTGAGTTTATGAATTCCAGGAACTTTTGGGCTAGGGTGTTTGGGCTTGAGTAGTGTTCCCAGTCTATATTAGGGTAATTGAAGTCACCTAGTATGATGGTGTTTGGTGATACATTTATCCCCTCTAGTGTTTTCAGGAAGGCCATGTGAGGTTCCTGAGTTTGTGAGGGTGGCCTGTAACATGCTACAATTTGCAGAGCTGTCTTGCCTATGGTTAATTGCACCTGGATGGTCTCCGATGCATCATGCGTTGCCACCAACGTGTGCTAGGAAATCCTCATTTCCCCACCTAAAGACCACAATGTGATATGACCAAAGATGATCTGAAAAGTATTTTTAGTAGAAAATATAAAAACAGGGTACAAATTTAATTTCATTACAGTTACCAAAGAAAACTTTCTTCATCTATGTCAGGAAATTAAGGAATAATGTCCAGCAATATAATATATATATATATATATATATATATATATATATATATATATATATATATATATATATATATATATATAGTAATAGCAACATTACAGAGCCAAGGGTATAGCCAACATATTAGCAAGCAAATCTAGTGCTTCCTTTACCACAAATATGCACATTTTTTACCCCCACAATAACTAGAAGTTTAGTTTACCCTGAAATTACCTTGGAGCAAGTTTTAGAATCTATGTTAAATGCTAAATAATATGCTTCAATATGACCATATAATATCCCAAGACTGCCTTCTCAACAAGTGTCAGATATGTAATATCTGAACACCTGCTTAAACTGTTGAAGCTCCACCCATCCAAACGGCCTTTAAACTGGAGAGCAGCCACTGTGATTCCTCTACACAAGGATTGGCCTTTGTGCAGACAATGGTAATTATAGACCCACTAACCTTGTCAATCTTATATGCAAAGGCATGGAACATATCATAGGAAAACTCATGTTTGCTGATTTGGTCAACATAATTGATCTATACCCCCTCATTCAGTTTGGTTCTATGAAAGACAGGTATTGCCTTATGAACCTAGTAAACATCTTTAAAAGATTACAGAGGTTGTGGACAGTGATTAATCTATGCACACTGCTCTCTAATGCTAGCATAGTAGACACCAAGTGGAGAAGGTGGAGCCTTGACAGTAACATGAGTGCAGTCTATGGCTATCCTAGATGCCAGTAAGATGGGTTATATAACAGAATGCACACAAAGTGGTGGTTCTCTCCTTTTCTGTATGTAGGAACCACGTATGCTCCTTTACACATAGCAGTATCACATCTAGGAGCTGATGAAGAATACATGATGCGGAAGACAGTGGGGCTCCTAGTGTGTCCCCAATTGGTCATTGAAAGGTCCCAGTAATAAAAATAGTGAATGCTGCAGTCCTCTTTGAGTTCAGTGTGATATGCTTTCCATTAGCATAGCATGTAGTATCTCTGTCTTGTATGTTTCTATCAAAATATATTGGCCAAATGTATCCCAGTCATGGAAGCAATGCTATGTCAGCTGCTAGCAACCTCATCTGTGACATGATGGGTGGAGATGTGTAACTTTGCAGCCACTAGTTGGCAAAGTGGCCACTAACACATACTGACTGGTTAATATAGATGTTAACCTTAGCACAGCAGAATGACTAACACACTTTTCACTGACAAATTAAAGTTTACAGATAAACTGATTACCATAACTCATTGAGCAAGTGTTATACATATATGAGTCATGCCAATATTTCTGGGTTTTAATTGAATCTATTTTATCTCTCACTAGCATACTGACAGTCATTCAAATGTTAATATGCAGTCATTTCATATAATGAAGAATGTGTTATTTTTCATGAGAACACAATTGAATTACCTGTATCTCTAAATCAGCCCCCTATATGTCACCACTCACTGTGCTACTTCAACTAACACAGTATTTTTTCTAAATACTTTGTATATTTTTTAAATGTATTTTAAATGTTATAACTCTTGATAATAATTATATATATATTGTTATGATCATTTATGTTAATATGCTCAGATGCTCCAACTGCAGGAAAAATAATTTAAAAAAAGAAAGCATGTGTGGAACATTAGACAGAAGATGCTTCAACAGGTAGAGTAAGGTTAGGAATTTCCACAAGTAAGAGAAATTGTAGTCAAAAGAAATAGGAATCAAGTACTAACAACCAGTAGCATAGCTAGGGCAGGGTTAAAGGGACAACTACCATGGAACCAGTAGCATAGCTAGGGCAGGGTTAAAGGGACCACTACCATGGAACCAGTAGCATAGCTAGGGCAGGGTTAAAGGGACCACTACCATGGAACCAGTAGCATAGCTAGGGCAGGGTTAAACGGACCACTACCATGGAACCAGTAGCATAGCTAGGGCAGGGTTAAAGGGACAACTACCATGGAACCAGTAGCATAGCTAGGGCAGGGTTAAAGGGACAACTACCATGGAACCAGTAGCATAGCTAGGGCAGGGTTAAAGGGACCACTACCATGGAACCAGTAGCATAGCTAGGGCAGGGTTAAAGGGACCACTACCATGGAACCAGTAGCATAGCTAGGGCAGGGTTAAAGGGACCACTACCATGGAACCAGTAGCATAGCTAGGGCAGGGTTAAAGGGACCACTACCATGGAACCAGTAGCATAGCTAGGGCAGGGTTAAAGGGACCACTACCATGGAACCAGTAGCATAGCTAGGGCAGGGTTAAAGGGACCACTACCATGGAACCAGTAGCATAGCTAGGGCAGGGTTAAAGGGACCACTACCATGGAACCAGTAGCATAGCTAGGGCAGGGTTAAAGGGACCACTACCATGGAACCAGTAGCATAGCTAGGGCAGGGTTAAAGGGACCACTACCATGGAACCAGTAGCATAGCTAGGGCAGGGTTAAAGGGACCACTACCATGGAACCAGTAGCATAGCTAGGGCAGGGTTAAAGGGACCACTACCATGGAACCAGTAGCATAGCTAGGGCAGGGTTAAAGGGACCACTACCATGGAACCAGTAGCATAGCTAGGGCAGGGTTAAAGGGACCACTACCATGGAACCAGTAGCATAGCTAGGGCAGGGTTAAAGGGACCACTACCATGGAACCAGTAGCATAGCTAGGGCAGGGTTAAAGGGACCACTACCATGGAACCAGTAGCATAGCTAGGGCAGGGTTAAAGGACAACTACCATGGAACCAGTAGCATAGCTAGGGCAGGGTTAAAGGACCACTACCATGGAACCAGTAGCATAGCTAGGGCAGGGTTAAAGGGACCACTACCATGGAACCAGTAGCATAGCTAGGGCAGGGTTAAAGGGACCACTACCATGGAACCAGTAGCATAGCTAGGGCAGGGTTAAAGGGACCACTACCATGGAACCAGTAGCATAGCTAGGGCAGGGTTAAAGGGACCACTACCATGGAACCAGTAGCATAGCTAGGGCAGGGTTAAAGGGACCACTACCATGGAACCAGTAGCATAGCTAGGGCAGGGTTAAAGGGACAACTACCATGGAACCAGTAGCATAGCTAGGGCAGGGTTAAAGGGACCACTACCATGGAACCAGTAGCATAGCTAGGGCAGGGTTAAAGGGACCACTACCATGGAACCAGTAGCATAGCTAGGGCAGGGTTAAAGGGACCACTACCATGGAACCAGTAGCATAGCTAGGGCAGGGTTAAGGGACCACTACCATGGAACCAGTAGCATAGCTAGGGCAGGGTTAAAGGGACCACTACCATGGAACCAGTAGCATAGCTAGGGCAGCGTTAAAGGGACCACTACCATGGAACCAGTAGCATAGCTAGGGCAGGGTTAAAGGACCACTACCATGGAACCAGTAGCATAGCTAGGGCAGTGTTAAAGGGACCACTACCATTGAACCAGTAGCATAGCTAGGGCAGGGTTAAAGGACCACTACCATGGAACCAGTAGCATAGCTAGGGCAGGGTTAAAGGACCACTACCATGGAACCAGTAGCATAGCTAGGGCAGGGTTAAAGGGACCACTACCATGGAACCAGTAGCATAGCTAGGGCAGGGTTAAAGGGACAACTACCATGGAACCAGTAGCATAGCTAGGGCAGGGTTAAAGGGACCACTACCATGGAACCAGTAGCATAGCTAGGGCAGGGTTAAAGGGACCACTACCATGGAACCAGTAGCATAGCTAGGGCAGGGTTAAAGGGACAACTACCATGGACACTGTCTTGTGCAGTGTGCAATTTGGCTATATCAAAGGGGCTGTTGGGTGAAATGTTTCATTTTGATGTCATCTGGTGCTTGTGTGCGTACATGGACAAACTATTAAAGGTGTCGTTGTGGGGAGGCATGTTTCATTTTAGTGCGTTGCATACATCATGGACTGACCTACTGGAGGGATTTTTTAATTTTGATGTCGTTTGGTACTTGTGCACACATTGTCAGACTACTGAAGAGAATGTATTTTGTTTGGGGGGTATTTCCTTTGATGACATTGAAGAGGTCATGGGGGTTTTTCATTTAGATGGCACTGGTGATTGTGCTTACATGGACAGACTACTGAAGAGGTTACTGGGGAGTGATGTTTCATTTTAATGGCATTTGGTGCTTGCACATACATGAACAGACTGCTGAAGGGGGTCGTTGGGGGGAATGTTTCATTCTGATGGTATTAGGTGATTTTACATACTTGGACAGACTGCTGAAGGAGTTGTTGAGGCCAATGTTTCATTTTGATGGTATTTGTTACTTGTGTATGCTTAGAAAGACTGCTGAATTAATCACTGGGAAACTTGTAGAAAGAAAGCAAATAATGCAGCTACATTCCTTGATAGGCAGCAATGCAGCAAAGCCAAGCACAGTTTTAATGTATATTCTTCTTGGTTTTAAAATGAGGATATAGTAAATCCTTCCACTTTGACTCACTGAAAACTAAGGCCCTTCATGATCAGGCTCAGTGAAATTTAAGTGTTTGTGTGGGGGGGGGGGGCAGGCACCCCTGCATCGCCAGTGTGAGTGTGTCACCTGCACCCTCTAAATTTATATTACTAGTGTCTTCTTGGTGAAAAAAATGATGTCTCTGTTTCTTGAAAGCAGTGTCAAGAGAGCATACCTTTCAACCTTTTAGCACAAGAAATCTGGGCAAATCCTAAAATAATTGGGTCAAAGGCCCACAATAGGGACAGGTTTTGAATATTGGTCTTGCTGACTTTAAACTTGGAAAGATGCTAGAATAACATGATTTGTATTAGTGTGCATTTTCTGAAGGACTTGACGTCTGAAACACAAATGCATGTCATTATTTAATGAGTTCTGTTCTCAGTGATTTGCCAGAGAACCACAAAGTTTATGAGGTGAAAATCTAGACATTCTGCAAATATGTGACAATTGAGAGGTATGGCCAGGGACCAGGGCTAAGTATTCAACACATGTTGCTTAATACTCTGAAAGTCCATATGTTGCCTAGGTGAACAAATGAGAAAAATCAATCAAAAATGAGTCTTTACTGTACTTTGGATACTTAATAGTCTTCTTGTGGTCTTCATTAGAGTGCCTTGAAATATTCATGATTACTGAAGATCTGCAGAATAAGAAATTGTGCTGTCCACAGTACTGTACTGTATGTCTGAGCCAGAGACTGGTGGAGGGCTTTGGAAGCCTTTCTTTTTCTTCCCTTGGTGTTTACGCACCTGAAGAGTATCACAAAACAGGATTGCTATATATAATGTAATATATAAATAATTATTGTATTTGATATTTAGGATTATTACATGTTTTCTTATATAAAATGTGTTATAATTAAAATGAAGCTAATTTTAGCTCAGACACTTCCTTTATTGATGACTAGCATACAAATTGGATGTATACCTATCATGGTTTGTTTTGTGCTGTAACAAAAGAATCATGTGGTGTGTGTGTGTAACTTCATAGGTTAGTACTAGGCTAGCTGCCCTTGTGGGCCTTTTTAAACCTAGCTTAGCTAGTGAGTTCAGTATCTTTATTTTCTGTGAGAGAAACATATTATAATGCTGGTTTATTGACTTCTGCCCCCTGCATCTCTATTTTTCTTCAAAAAACAACTAGACTATAGAGCAGTCTTAATCTAAATGTAAATGTCCTTTTGTTTTAAAGGATTTTTTTAGGTAATTTGCTTAGCAGATCTGGGACCAATTGAAAATAAGTTTTTGGACTCTCTACTTATTTGGAAAATGGTAACAATACATCCAGTTATCTCTTGCAGTTACCTTGAAGTCATTTTTTGAATTATCTTATTTTGGTAATTTCATTGCTGAGAACTTTTATTGATGATATCCTTGAAATGTTCTAAATTTAAATAGTTTAAACAGACTAATATTTGCTTCAGTATAGCTTGTTTTGATCTTATCCATTTCATAACATGAAGTAAGGTATACATGTTTAGAGGATTTGATAACGTATGCATGTTTTTACAAGAGCTGAAGTCAGACAAAATAAGTGACATACTGCAAGACAAAACATGTCTAAAAGCAATAGTGATCAAAAGAGTCAATGTTATGTACTACAGAAATTCACCACAATGTCTGTATCCAGAGAGATTCAGAATGTTTGTTTGTGTCTTTCGGCTTTTCCCGGTTAGGAGTCGCCACAGTGGAACGCTAATGATTGGCAGTTGATTTGTACGCACCGGCTTGCCAGGCCTGACGCCCAACCTTCAACGAAGGTACGCCCATTCACGCATGTCTCCATGCAGAAGACGTTCTAGCTGAGAATCGAACCGGACAGCGTCTTACTGTGAGGCGACAATGCTACCGCAGCACCACCAGAATGTACATACTTTAATTTGGTGGGAGAAAGTACAGCTGTGTAAGTAAACTTAGTATACCAGTAGATATTTAAATGATCACTGCTGAAGTAGCCTAAGCTATATGGGTAGACTGTTATAGCTTACATTAACAGGGAGGATGAAGCATGAGGATCTAGAATCCTCTGCAAAATAATCCTAGCAAAGCCTGCCCCAGACCTGGAGAAGAAATATATTCTGTAGTGCTTTGTAAAGGTATATACAGAGGACCAAGCTGTTGCTTCTAGAATACTTCCAGAATACAACCCTTTACAAAAAGCCATTGAAAAAGCCATGAACCTGATCAAGTGAGCCTTGACCCTGCCTGGAATTGTCTTGCTTTGGTGAGTACAACAAAAAGTAATAACATGAGGCAACTATTTAGAAATATCCTGCTTTGACACAGGTTGTACTTTCTTCTAACCATCACAAGAAATTAGCAACTGATCATAGGTTCATAGGTTCATAGGTGGGTACTAGGCTATCTGCCCGAAGGCATTTATAAGCCTAGCCAGAATGTGTTGGCCTTCGCCATCCCCTTAGATTAGTTCCCTGTGCCTCTGTCCAGCAGTGCCACTGAAGTGATTCCCGAGGTAAACTTTCTGTTTCCCATCCACTCATCAAGGTTTCTTTTGAAGAGTATTAGCGAGGAGCTCTGCCTAATGTAGATTGGGATCTTGTTCCAAAGCATGGGAAGTCTCTGGGACAGGAATTTATCCTTCCAGCACGTCCTGTTTATTGTTGTGGTAAGGTTTAGATCCCTAGAGCATGTGGCTCGAGGGGATAAGATTTTCTTTTGGTGGAGCATGTCCATCAATTCTGGGTTGGACATGGCTTTGTATGTCAGGCAGGGATCACCTCTGAGTAGATGGTATGCAACTGAGTACAACTGGAGTTTCTTCAGTCGCGCTGCATAGGGCATCTGTTTGAGGCCATTGATCCTCTTGGTGAGGTACTTCTGTGGTCTTTTCAGCTTTTTCAGGTGTCTTGTAACGTACATCTCAAATGGGGCATTGTACTCTAAGATAGGTCTGATGAGTGATGAGTAGAGGGGCACAATGACCTCTTTTGATCTGGATGCAAACCCTTTTGTGATTAGGTGGGCCACATAGAAGGATTTTCTAACCAATTTGGCAATGTGATTTTCAAAGGTGAGATTACTATTTACTTGGGTCCCCAGATCCCTTATTATGTCTTCCGTATTTAGGGGACTGCCACCTATGTGGTAGTTTGTGGGTACTTTGTTTTTTCCAAAGGGGATGACTATGCACTTTTTGGCATTTAGCTTGAGGCCATGATTTTGACACCAGGTATCCATCTCAGTGAGACCCTTTTGGAGGATGTCTGTGTCAGCTGGAGAGTCAATTATAGCCCCTAGTTTACAGTCATCTGTAAACTTGGTCAGCCATAGTCCTCCATTGCTTGCCTGTACCTCTGAGAAGTATATGCTGAACAGGAGGGGTCCTAGGACTGAACCCTGGGAAACACCACTTGTAACCGGTTTAGAGATGGACCTAGCACCCACAACTGTCACCATGTAGGTTCTGTCTGTGAGCCAGTTGGCAACCCATCTTGTGATGTAGGGGTTTATGTTCAGGCTGGTGAGCTTATCTATAATACCAGAATGGGGAATGGTGTTGAAGGCCTTAGCAAGGTCTAGGTAGGCTGTGTGTACCACCTTTTCCTCGTCTATAGCCTTGGTAACTGTCTCAAAGAAGTCCTGCAGGTTTAGGAGGCATGATCTGCCCTTAACAAAGCCAAACTGGGCAGGGTCCAGTGTTTGGATGTTCCCAATGTCTCTGTTAATGAGTTCCATGATGATGCGCTCCATAGCCTTGCAGACCAAGCTAGCCAGGCTTATAGGGCAATAGTTCCAGGGTCTGTTGTGGCTCCACCTTTGTGGAGCAGGATAACCATTGATGTGTGCCACTCTATGGGTATGTAGCCTGTGGAGAGGCTGAGGTTGAACAGTGTGTTTATGTTAGAAAAATATGTATTAATGTATATGTTTAGTGCTTATTATAAGCTAAAAGGGTTAACACATTTCATTCTATTTTATGTACAGCTTAGTTTTGTATGAAACTACAAGATGCTTTCTAAAACTGCAAGATGCTCTCTGACCTAGTATTTGCTAGCACAGAAAAATTCATGTTTATGCCTTTTGGAAATTTACTGAGAAGCAGGTGATTATCTGCTAGGTCAGAAAAATAATGAATAGAACAATACTGTTTTCTATAATGTTATTGAACTTGAACAATCAGCTCTGTTCGTGTTATAAGAACATGCACAGCTGCAGAAAAGATAGATACAGTTGAACAAAGACTGCTTGAAGAAATGAACTATAATCTGTACTTGCTTTGTGCTCGAATTAGGCATAGCACCTTGAATGGTAACATTGCATAGTGAGAAGTTGTATCTAACCGGTGGTCTCCAAGGCCACGTTGTTTTTCTTAGGAAGTTTTTTTGTAAACTTGATATGCCAGCAGAAAATCATGGACAAACAGCTGCTATGAAATAATATTGAAAGAGCTTGTGATTAATTCCGTCAGCTTAGTAGGCAATGTCTTGTAAAAAATGTATAAGAATGGCTTCACTTCCTGATTCTAGTTAGACAAACTCTGTATTAGCACGTTTTTGTCTCCTTGCTGCAAGATTAAAGTGCCTTAACCTGAACCTGCTGTGTGTTGATCTTTTTGAAGTTGTTTTTCCTTTGACAGATTTGTCCTTCAGACCGGAAACTCTCACTTCGCCTCAAGTCAGATGGGCCAGGTGGCATGAAACCGTACGGGGAAGAGACCACATCGGTTCTTCTGTTCTGAAAGACCTCCGACTGAATTGTCGTTCAAAAGAGGCCAGCCACTTTTCTGATCTGCGACTGGAGGATGAGTTAATGTTTTTTCCTCGAACCAGGCGATCAATCACGGAGGCTCAGGTAAGGTGAGATTTACCTTTTTTCTGTTTTAGATCAGGGACTTGATTTGTATCATCTGTCAGGAGATTTGTCTTGTACAAGTCAGGGACAGGAAGATTGCAGTCTTGTCACAGATCAGGGAAACAGAATAGGTAAGGCAGTTATTCTAGATAAACTGTGAAAAAGAGAAATTGTGGTACCACGTGAAAATAAGAAGGGTTACGTAACATTTTAACAGTCAGTACAATATGGGAAATAAGTGCACAAAAAGATCCCAAGATCCGCCATTAACTGAAGATGCAAAATATATGCAATTACAGCATGCCGACAATGTTAGGTACTATACAAAATGGGTTAATAAATATGAATTTGATGGCAAATTAGAAAAATCCTCACTTATTAAACTCATCAAACAGCTTAAAACTGATGCAAAATGTCAGGTGAAAAAGCAACGTCAATTAGGCATTCCTCAGGCACACAGGTGGATTGAGGAAGCAAACAGTAGGGAACAGAAAAGTAATAATTCAAAAGCTATGTTTCTAGATAAAGAGGACAATAAGTTGGTAATAGCATCAGCCCCTCCACCCCCTCCACTTCCCTTACCAGAATATGAAGCAAGTGGACAAGCTGGTCCACCTCCGCTATACCCGGCCATCTCCGCAAAGCCAAGACCGTTTGTCAGAGATGCCATCGAGACTAGGTCTCGAACACGTAACTTAAGAGGGGATACTGAGTTATATCAAATGAACAAAAATTCACGAGTTATGAGTGAAGAAGAGATATGTCCGTTCATAGAAGTACCAAATCCTCAGGCAGGACAGGAAGGGCAAGACTCAACTCTCCTGGTATATAGACCGTGGACACCGGAAGACATCCAGAAAGCCACAGAGGGAATTCCCCATCTAAAAGTTAATTTTAGAAAATTCTTAGAAGACTTACAGGGTATGAGGTTAAGTTATTATTTAAATGGAGAAGAAGTAGAAAAAGTAGTCAGACAGATCGTAGGTCCAGACTGGCACATGATCAGTGGCAACTGGAATCCCCGTATCGCAGAACACAGGCCACTCCCACATAACAACGCAGAACTGGATAACAGAGTGAAAGGTCTAACAGACCGAATCTCTGAGAAATGGAAGCCTAGGGCAGACTGGACTTGCATTAATCAATGCATCCAACAAGAAGGTGAAACTGTTGACAGATATTATGCTAGATTATTAGAGTGTTTTAATAACCATTGTGGAATGCAGGTACCTGAAGACCAAACACATGATTCCCCTTATGAGCAGCAACTAAAAAAATGCATTTTTAAAAGGCAGTATTTTGCTTATAAGCAGCTTTATTACAAAGCACATGGTAGACCATCGTACAAGTAGATTACAGTCACTACTTGAATATGCTAGACATGCCGAAAGGCATTTTAACAGTAAAAAGAAAAAGAAAGCCCAAGTATTTTCTGTAGAAGATGGAGCAGAGGTTTATGTAGTACAGTCCGGGAAAAAGGGCAAGAAAAATGCCCAGGGAAACAAACAATCTGATAAGCCATCAGAGGAGTTTGAAGAGAGAAAGAAAAGGGGTGAATGTTTTAAGTGCGAAAAAAAGGGACATTTAGCAAGGGATTGCAAGCAAAACAAGAAGGTAGCCATGGAAGATAAGGAGGGTGAAGACTGACTATATGATAGTCAAGAATCACTAGAAGGGAATAACCAAGAAAAGACAAATGCAAATGCGATAGAGGGAGTTGAGGATGTGATATAAGAAATAGAGGAAGTGCAAGAAATCGCAGATAGTGAAGAAAGTGAAATTCTAGACTTAGCATTATTGAGCATAGAGCTCTACTTAGCAGACACGAACCCAGAAGTTACACTTCTGGTAGAGGGGAGGGAAGTTAAATTTCTGTGTGACTCAGGGGCATCACGGACCCTGATACATCCTTCCAAACTACCAGAAAATTCAGAATCACTCGATTACATATTAGTGAAAGCAGCTAATGGACAGCTGTATTGGGAGCCACTCTCCCATAACATAGCAATAACTGACCCTGTTTCAGGGATGACCCAGAAAAGCAAAATTGTTGTTTCTGCAAAATGCCTGGTAAACCTTTTGTGCAGAGATCTTATGCAGATATTTGGCATAGCAGTAGTTCCAACTATGCAGGGTATGGAAGCACAGTGACAAATGGATACATTTGTGGTGCGACCGAAGGGCGAAACATTTTATTGGTACAGCCAGGACTTGGTCATGACTGGTCCAGGGGCAGTAACCGAAGAACTGATGAACGTAGCCATCAGTAAGTCCCCCTCCCTTGACACTGATAAACAGCATTTGTTGCACTGTACTCTGTATTATTGTAGCACACCAGGACCTGATAAGGAATATGAGCAAGAACTGTTTAGAAACCATGCAAACAGATTAGTATTACGTAATCTGTACTGGGACACAGAAGGGAACAGTGTAGTTAGCTGTTCACTTCCCCAGGAATTCTTTGCACTCTATAAATCTAATCGATTACCACATGTTAGTTTGACTAAGGACAAGAATGTGAAATGGGCAGACCTAGGAGAAAAAATCACAAAGTGGGAAAAACAGACGGAGTTAGAATTATCAGAACAGGGAGTACAGAAGCAGAAGTTAAATTGGATAACACAGACACACCCAGCTGTACACTTGCAGTCTAGCAAGGACAGCTGATTAGCACTCTTACTAGAAGAGGAAGAAAATGCCTTACGGAGCATACCAGAAACTCTCTGGTCAACAGGGAAATCAGATGTAGGACTAATTCGTACAGCAGGAGCAGTTACTATCACGCCAAAATCAGCATTTAGACCACAAAAGAGACAGTATCCCTTAAGGAAAGATGCAGAAGTAGGAATCAAACCTATAACAGCAGCTTTACTTAAGGAAGGAGTACTGATAGAATCTCCCAATTCACCATGTAACACACCCTTATTTCCTGTCAGGAAAGCAAACGGAGAATGGCGTATGGTCCAAGATTTACAAGCTGTAAATGACGCAGTAATACCTAGAGCACCTACAGTGCCAGATCCACACACCCTATTGAATGATTTGAAGCCTCAACAGAAGTATTTTTTTGTGGTAGATATTAGCAATGTGTTCTTTTCGATACTGATACACCCTGACAGCCAGCATTGGTTTGCATTCACATTTCAGGAGAAAAGGTATACATACACGTGACTACCACAGGGATATTGTGAAAGTCCAACAATATTCACACAAGAGATGGCAAGCAACTTGACGGGATTTAGCCCACCAAGAGGCAGTCAGATTTTACTTTATATAGATGACATCCTGCTGGCAGCCCCCACCCAGCAAGAATGCAGACAAGATACCATAGCATTATTACATTTTCTAGCCACTCAAGGACATAAAGTAAACAAAAACAAGTTGCACCTTTGGAGAAAGCAGGTTAAATACCTGAGATATGTAATATCCAAAGAAGGCAGAACATTAGATGAAGATAGGAAAATAGCAATTTTACAAGCACCCAAACTGACTACCAAGAAGGAAATGATGTCCTTCCTGGGTACGACTAATTTCTATCGGAGTTGGATTCCAAACTATGCCTTGGAGTCTGCTCCACCGACCAACTTAATATACAAGAAGCCTATGGCAGCACAAGATTTATTACAATGGACACCAGAAGCAGAATCAGCTTTCTGCAAACTAAAACAATTGATAGCATCCTCATTAGTTTTAGGATTACCAAACTATCACAAACGTTTTTTTCCTAACTGTAGATTGTAAACAAGGTTATATGACATCAGTGTTAACACAGCAACATGGGGACAAGCAACGCCCCGTAGCTTATTATTCATCACAGCTGGACCCAGTGGCACGATCCCTGCCCCACTGTGTACAAGCAGTAGTCGCAGCTGCAATGGCAGTACAGGCTTCGGCCTCAGTAGTGTTGTTCCACCCTCTCAAATTCAGAGTGCCTCATGCAGTCGCAATTATTTTACTGCAAGAAAAAGTAGCATATCTTTCTCCTGCTAGACATCTTTCCTGTATGACTATACTGTTGAGCCAACCTTATATGACAAATGAATGATGTACAACTTTGAATCCGTCTACCTTGCTCCCAACCCCTGCGGATGGCACACCACACAGCTGCCTGCAGGAAATTGAGCAAAAGACACTGCCTAGAAAAGATCTAACAGATGTTCCCTTGGATGATGCCTAGGTGACATATTACGTGGACGGCTCATGCAGAAGGGGTCCTACAGGGCAGAACCTAGTGGGGTATGCAGTAGTTTCTGATACTGAGATTTTAGAAGCAAAGTCTTTACCACACAACTTATCTGCACAAGCAGCAGAATTGATTGCCTTGACAAGGGCATGTACCTTGGCAAAGGGCAAATGTGTGAACATTTTTACTGACAACCAGTACGCTTTTTCTACTGTACATGTTTTTGCACAACAGTGGAAGAATAGAGGAATGATAACATCTACTGTTAAACCGATTAATCATGCACAGTTTATTTTAGATTTGTTAGAATCTATTCAGTTACCTCAGAAAGTAGCTATTTGTAAATGTGTAGCTCATACCAAGCAACAGGATAGGATTTCAAAAGGTAATGCGAGAGCTGATACAGCTGCAAAGTAGGCAGCTTCAGCTTCAGAAATATTTCTTTTGAGTGAGGAATTACAACCTTCTGAGATTTTAGATTTAGAAATGTTGAAAACAATGCAGACACACTACGAAAATAGAAAAACAGAAATGGATAAAACGAGGAGCAATTCTTGAGAAAGGGCTGTACATCTCCAAAGAAGGGAAACCAATATTGCCATCTAACTTGTTTAGATATGCAGTGTCATGTCTCAACAGGGGGGATGGTACAGTTAGTGAATCGAGTGTTCACAGCATATGGATTTACAAACTACACAAAAAATTTTTGTGCGGAATGCCATGTTTGTAACAAGCATCATGCACAAGGGGCGTTGAAGCCTAAACAAGGGAGTTTCCCTGTACCACCGTACCCGTTCCATACTATCTGTATGGATTTCATAGAACTGAACAAATGCGAAAATAAGAAGTATTGTCTTGTCATTATAGATATGTTTTCCAAATGGGTGGAAGCTTTTCCGACCAAAAATCCAGATGCAGCTACTGTTGCAAAAGTCCTTGTTAAAGAAATTATTCCTAGATTTGTCATACCGGAAAAGATCTACAGTGACAATGGCACACACTTTGTAAATCAAACTATGCAACAGTTGAGCCGATATTTCGGAATTTCCTTAAAGAACCATTGTGCATACCATCCACAATCCGCAGGACTAGTAGAAAGGCATAATGGGGTTTTGAAAAATAAGCTTAGGAAGTTAATTAGTGAGACACAAAAGAATTGGGTGCACTGCCTGCCTCTGGCACTGTTGAGCATGAGAACTGTTCCAAATGCAAAGGGGTTAACTCCTTTTGAAAAATGATTTGGGAGGGCATACTATATACCTCAGTGGAAACCTCTCATGCCTGCAGACCAGGAGGCTGACAGTTCACTCGCAGAATATATGAGATGACTTTTAAGTAATAAACAACTTTTGCAGTTAAATTCTGTTTCAGATAAAGAACAAACCAGACCATCGGAAGCAGCAGTAGTCCCAGGCACATGGGTCTGGGTGAAAGTCATCAAAAAAAAGAATTGGACGTCACTGAAGTGGGAAGGGCTATACCAAGTGCTATTGTCAACACCCACTGCAGTCAAGATCGCAGAGCAAGTGTCCTGGATTCATCTGACACACTGTAAACTGGTCAAAAACTTTGAACTGGACAAAAAAATTGTTACTGTTACACAAGAACAAAATAACCAGATAAGAAGCAAATAGGAATACAGAACAACCTCAGAAGTATTGCATGATCATTCTGTTAACCATACTGATAACATTAATCTTTTTGCTGTGGCCTTTCCTTTTTCCAGCCACATGAGCTGAACTGAATAAACGTGATGCGTTACTCATAGACTGGCATCCAAACTTTAACACTTACCAAGCAATTAAATATGTGCATGCTGAAACTTTTAATGTTTCAAATTGCTGGATTTGCACAGCTATACCAACAGCTTACGGGGGATTGTTAATGACTGCTGTCCCCCTAGGGGTCAATGAGACCTGGGAAAATTTGATTTTTGATATTACGACTGTGAAATCACAAGACAAAATAACATTGTACTTGCCTGTTACACAAAAGGGAATTGTATGTTTTTACAAAAAGGATACTGTTCAGGTGGGTTGGAGCATAATGTGACTGTTCCTTACAAGTGTTATACCAAAGCTAATAATGCAGGTTATATTTGTGATACAAACTATGACTCATATTTTGAATCAATGAACAAAATGGTTGATGAAGTACAACATAATCCTGTTCTTTTTAAACAACTATCTATCATTGATAAGAAAATGTTTCATGCAGGGCAAGTATATATTAATACTAAAGTAGAGAATTGTTATTTTGCGTGTGGGAAAAAGGCATACAAATGATTACCTGAGAATTGGTCCGCCAGTTGTTTTTTGGGTTACCTGGTTCCGGCCATATGACACACTGCAGTTTTGCCTCAGGAAAGAATTCTAAATGTCAGAGAGGTCACCAAGAAACCTGGAAATCCAATCAAGAAACCTGAGAATCCAGTGGGAGGAATTAAAGCAGGCTGGAGAAACCATAATGCTGTGAAAAACAAAGATAAACTGACACACATGGACTTGAGTGAACCTATTATATCGTGGGCAGGTATAGCCCCTGCATCTGGCGCAGTAAAATCGATCTGGGAGCTGAGAAAACTGTCCAAACTTCTCGAAGTAATGAGCAATGCAACTTTTTCTGCTCTCGAATTAGTAACCGATGAACTGAACACTATGAGAACTGTGGTGCTTCAAAACCGCATGGCTCTCGACTTCACCCTAGCGGCAAAAGGTGGTATATGCACTTTAATAAAAGAGGACTGCTGTTTGCATATTTCTGACAACCAGCATGAGATAAACGACCATCTTGAGGTGATTCAGCAAGTGTCGGCCATGACCAAACCAGGCCCAAACCCACTGACAGATTTTTTCCAGAATTTGTTTGGGGGGTGGGGTAGCATCCTAATGAACATCCTGATTGCCATTTGTGTGGGATTACTCCTATTAGGAGTGTGTGTTTGTTGTGGTATTCCCTGCATGAAAAGATTAATTAAAGATTTTATAGACATGTCAGTTTCTGAGACTTTGTATCAAAGTACTGAAATTGAAGAACTGTTGAAAAATGAAACACTTTCATAAGTTTAAACTGAATGACTCTCTTAACTGCAAATTATGAATGGAAGAGGTTAGGAGAAGAAGCAAACTGTTTATGCTTTTGAAAATAGAATAACAAGTATTAACAGGGGGGAAATGTTAGAAAACTATGTATTAATGTATATGTTTAGTGCTTATTACAAGCTAAACGGGTTAACACATTTCATTCTATTTTCTGTACAGCTTAGTTTTGTATGAAACTACAAGATGCTTTCTGAAACTGCAAGATGCTCTCTGACCTAGTATTTGCAAGCACAGCGAAATTCATGTTTATGCCTTTTGGAAATTTACTGAGAAACAAGTGATTATCTGCTAGGTCAGGGAAAATAATGAATAGAACAGCTCTGTTCGTGTTATGAGAACATGCACAGCTGCAGAAAAGATAGATACAGTTGAACAAAGACTGCTTGAAGAAATGAACTATAATCTGTACTTGCTTTGTGCTCGAATTAGCCATAGTACCTTGAATGGTAACATTGCATAGTAAGAAGTTGTATCTAACTGATAAGAAATGTATAAGAATGGCTTCACTTCCTGATTCTAGTTAGACAAACTCTGTATTAGCACATTTTTATCTTCTTGCTGCAAGATTAAAGTGCCTTAACCTGAACCTGAAGTGTGTTGATCTTTTTGAAGTTGTTTTTCCTTTGACAGTTTAGGTGAGGGGTTAGTTCATCTTTGAGCTCATGTAGGATGCAGCCTGTGACACTGTCTGGTCCCACTGATGCTGAGTTTTTGGCTTTGGAGAGGGCTGTTTTAACCTGAGTGTCTGTGATTTCAGGGACTCTACATTATTCTGGTATGGTTATAGGTCCTTTTGGGGGTGAGATGGGGGTGAAGTTTGCGCTGAACCTGTCTGCCAGGATGTTGGCGATAGCGGTCAGTTCAGTGTATTTTGTGCCATTCTGCACTAACTCCGAGCAGATCTGAGCATTGCCACTTAGATTCTTGACATAGCTAAAGAATGCCTTGTGGTTATCTTTGGAGTCCTTGGCAATTTTTCTTTCAAAGCTCGCCTTTAATGATTTTATGAGGGATCGTGGTTTCTTGCTGATACTCATCAGGGATGTCTTCCCTTCTAGGGATTTTACTCTTTTCTGTACTAGTTTCCTCCTTGTATTGTATAGCTTGTTTATGGCAGGAGTCCACCAGACTGGTTTCCTTTTCTTGGAGGAGTGAGTCTTGGTTTTGCTTGGGATGTCACAATCCATGCATTCTTGTAGCTGTCCATAGAATGCATTAGTAAAGGATTTTGCAGCTTGGACAGTGTTATCCTTCAGCATGGGGTCTTTGAAATTTTCCACCTCGGTCTTAAGTAATGTGAAGTTTGCTTTTGAAAAGTTTTTCATGGTGGCTTTCTTGTCTGGGGGAGGGGGCAGAATATGGATATCCAAAGTGATTTGTTTATGGTCAGATCTAACCAGCGAGGGGTTGACCTCTGCTGTGGAACACCGGTCGCCCATGTTGGTGATGATCAGGTCCAATATGTTGTCACCTCTGGTGGGAGTGTTGAGCAGTTGAACCAGGGTATTTGAGTTTATAAATTCTACTAAAAGTTGGGCAAGGGAGTTAGTACTTGAGTAGTTCTCCCAGTTAATGTTTGGGTAATTGAAATCACCCAATATTAGGGTGTTTGGTAGGACCTTTATGTTTCCCAGTGTTTCCAGAAATGTGGAATGGGGGTCCTGGGACATGGTGGGTGATCTGTAGCAAGCTACAATTTGAATTGCAGTTTTGCCCATTGTTAGTTGCACGTGGATGATCTCTGATGCACCTGGAGGTTTAGGTATCCTTGATGAATATGGATACGCCCCCACATTTTGTATTTCGGTTTGGGTTCTGTGGCCGAAATGTATGTTATGAGTTGTAACCTGGTAGTGCTGGTGTGCTCTCTGGAGCCTTAAACCAGGTTTCTGTTACTGCACATATATAGATTTTCTCCATACTGAGAAGTGCCTCAAGTGCGTGCATTTTGAGGTTTAGACTTCTGGCATTGAGTAGCATTACCCTCAGTTTTTTGTTACTTGTGTTATTTACGGTGGTGGGTTTGTCTTTTGAGCCTTGCCTAAAAAAGGCACTATGGAGATGGCAAGAGCCTTGGCAAGTATTCGAATGCCTAAGGGTGACAGGTGCAAGCCATCTCTAGTGAAGCAGCGTGGCTTGTCGAGCATGTCCTCCCAGGCAGACAGATACTGGATCCCCTTTGAATGACACCAGAAACTTAGCCAATTGTTGAAATCGAGAATTTTTTCTTTATACCGTGGTATCATTCTTGGTGAGGCAGGATGCTGCTCATGGTCAGGGTCACACTGGCTTGGGCTACATGATCAGAGAGCTCTTCCATGTCTCTTTTCTTGTAGTCCAGGGAGGTACAGCTCAGGTCATTCACACCAACATGAACAATGACAGAGTCATATTTGTACTTGTTCTGGAGTGACCTGAGTGCTTGTATTATGTGGCAGATCCTGGCACCTGACAGGCAGCTAACAGTAACTTTCTCCTTATTGAGCCTAGTGAGTGGGACGTCAGTGTGCCTGACTATAGAGTCACCTATTACTAGTATGTTGGGTATGTTATTTTACCTTAAGGGCTGTGATTGCATGGCACACTGGTTTTGTGAAGTATGTGTTTCATGGTTTGTGTTGGGGGGGTGGAGGTTGCTTGGATGTTTGCTTTGGAGGTCTCTGTTGGTTTTTCACATTTTTATTTAGAGCCTCTAAGTATGTTTTTGTGTATTTATGTGTGTTTTTTGCCGGTGCTGGTTTAATGGGTCTGTGTAAGACCAGTGATGTGATGTAAGTATTAGCCTTCTCCTCTTGACTGTCTGATCCAGTCTTGGGTTGAGAGAGCTTAGCCTCTAGTTTGGCTATATAACTGCATCTCTCGCATGTATTAGTGTTTGGTGGTAGAAGGAGGGGGTTGTCTGTGTACATGAGGCAGTTGTAACATTGCCTCAAAATGCCCAGATTCACCAGTTGGACTGGAGAGTACACCTGAAACTGCTCTTTGAACATGCCTGGATAGGTACAGTGAATTGTTTTACTGGATGGCTGGTAAAGTTGAATAGCCAGAAAAGTCCAATAGCAGCCACTTTAATAACTCCACAAGTAGAACAAATAAAACAGTCTTTAAGCGTGCAGTAACCCGTACACTTTTCGTCGCCTATAGGTATCGCAACTTCCTCAGAAGACAATTAACTAACGTCTCTCATACTTTTAAATATTAAAATCTTAAGCAGTTATAACCAATTAATGTCAATTAAGTAATTAGTTGGTCATAAACCATTTAACCCTTTTGTATCTGAATGTATATTAACTATTATGACCAAAATACATACATATTATACATCAAATTACCAAATTTTAATTTACATATTTTTATATATATAACTTATTAACTTTCTATACTACTTTTAAAATTCCGTCTTAATAAAGTACAAACTACATGGACTTATTGCAATTACTTCTTACCATTATTTAAAATCATCAACCATTTTAAAACAATTTTATTTAAAACATTATACCAGTTTAATAAAAAACTTTAGTAAATTCATATTCATAATCATATTCGTAACTTCAAGCCTGACAAGGGGGTATGATCTACAAATGAATAATCTAACACTTTATTATGTATGCTACCTTTATTAACCTTCAATGTTCTAAATATCTTAATAGTATGTATTTTCAATACTGTAAATGTATATACGTGTGCATACAGTACCCAATGGACCACGTGTCAACATTTCATACTCTATATATATATATATTAAATACAAAAATACAAAAATAATGTAACATAGTATACAGCGTGTATGGTAGAATATTACATATTATACTATATAACACGTAAAAACTCATTCATTTTTAAATAAGTATCAGTATATGCATTCAATAATATATGCATTTAACAAAAATTAACTTAACCATATCATAAAAATACGTGACCATAAATAAAAATTAGTGACCATAAATAAAAATTAAACACCAAAATTCTAATAGTCTAAAGTGCGTTCTATTATAATTGTGCTATTGGTATTGCACTTTTAAATAAAAAGTAATATCTTATAATTTTTAGTATAGTAATTTTAATAAAATTTTTAATAAAATTTTAATAAAATTTTAATATAATTTTAATAGAACCTGATTACAATTTACCATTCATCTTTCTAAATTTTTTAATCTTAAAATACATTTAATAGATGTCATCTCATTTAATCCAGGGAATTGGTTAGCATTCAACGTCAATTGCCATATCAATTCCCTTCTCTCTAGTTTTAATGGTTCATATTGACATCTTACATCAGGTTCCACTTGATCTATCACTTTAAATCTAAAATTGTGCCCTTCATTCAAGTGACAGTGCCTAGCCAATGCGTTGTCCAATTTAGTTCTTCTAATACTATATATGTGCTCGTAGATTCTTTCATGTAGTCTCCTGTCCGTTTTTCCTATGTAAAAGGCTAAACATGTATCACATGTTGCCAAATATACACCTTGACGGCTACTACAATTATACTTTCTCCCTATTTTGTAGTTGAATAGACAGCCTTGTCCTTCTGTACAATACAGGAGGGTCTAGTGCTAGGGTTTATAAGTGCTTGCTATAAGTTTTGAGCAAGTGCCGGGCTGAGAAATGAAAGGCTTGAATGCTTAAGTTGAAAGTTTGTCTATTTGCAAGGGAAAAATTGAAGAGGAGACTTTGTGGAGCCGGGAATAGTTTTACCCTAGCTAATCGGTGCTGCCTGGCGTGCAAAACTGGGCAAATATGGTATTCATAGCAGGGAAATGAAAGAGATAGAAATTAGCCCAAAATGGCCAATAAACTACTAATTTCTGGGCTGAAACCAGTCCTCCAGGGACAGATAGGCTGCTCAAAGCTCCCCTCTCTCACAGGTGAACAGAGAAACTTCCTTCTATCCAAGTAAGGTATGGGCAAACACAGAGATTTGTAACAAAGCCCTGAATTCAGCACTAACCGGGAAACAAATATATATATATATATATATATATATATATATATATATATATATATATATATATATATACATATATATATATATTTTTTTTTCAGAACATAAAGCAGATGCACTCAAAAAAAAACAGTTTAAAAGCACAGAAAAAGGATAATTATTGTTATATATCTCAGATCAGAGTTGTAGTCAATGCCCCCAGTAATAACGTAGGAAGAAACACAAATAGAGTAAAAGCAGATGAATAAAGTGCAATTATATATATATATATATATATATATATATATATATATATATATATATATATATATTACAATAGAAAACAAACAAACTGATTTAAACAAGTTACCCAATTAACCAGAAAAAAGCTCAAAACTGAGCCCTGTTCCAGCAGTCTTCAATCAAACAAGTTCTAACTGCACACCCCTTCTTACTAGGATGCAGGGGAACCTTCTCCAAAAAAAGATGGCCTGGATCAGTGCCTCAAGTTATACAAACAAGGCTAGATTCAGTAGGCCTGAATCTGGTCTATGCTACAGCAACAAGATGCACCAATTTCAGAAAGAAACAGTTCAAATAAGCAGTCACAATAAGCCTGTGACCAGAAATTCCCAGCTCATAAGGATAGAATCCAGCCTCTCCTCCCACAAGAGTGCAGACCACAAACCTTCTTAATGTAGAATAACTGGCCTGAAGCCCAAGTGCTTAAGCCAGAACTAATATACTTTTAGAATAGTGGACAATGAGCCTTCAATCAGCAATTCCCAGCTTAGAAGGATATAAGCTACCTGTCCTGCCACAACAGTGCAGACCACAAACCTTCTTAATGTAAAACAGCCTGTATGAAGCCCAAGTGCTTAAACCAAAAGACGTAGAATAACAGTCACAATTGAGTCAAGCTACAACCAAGCAGTAATAATTGCAGCAAAATAAATAAAATTGAGTACTTTTAAGAAAAGCAAAATAGAGTAGGAGGAAACACAACTACAGCAAAAGCAAATGAATAAAGTGCAAAAATGTTTTTTTTTTGTTTTTTTGGTTTTTATTAAGTGCAAGGAAGAACCTAAGTGAGCTGGCCTTCTCAGATCTTCTCTCTGTATGAACACTAGACTCAGACTATGAAGTCACTGTACTCAGTTAAGTGAGCAAATGAGATGGACCCAGGAGGAGTGTTCTAATACAGACTTACAGGAGGGGCGGGCAATTCCAGAGCCGCCAACACTAATACCAACACAAGAACAGGGAGGGTGGGTGCGGAACTAACTGCAGAGAGAGACACACAGCACACTGTTCAGAAACACACAATTAGGAAACAGAAAAAAATGAAAATACCGTACTTTTAAAAACTGCAAGTTTGCACTTAACAAAATACAATTCACTACTGCAAGTTTCACTTAGATTTATCTTGTAATGCAGATGTTTTTAGCCAAGCAAGTCTCTCAGGAGTTGAGCATAAAATGATTTCTCAAACTTTACAGCTAGCACTTAAAGTACAGAGGAATCCCTCTAGGCTATTAGAGATAACAAAGAAGTGAAACCAACACCCCCTCTATAGCAAACTAACTGCAGAGAGAGACACACAGCACACTGTTCAGAAACATACAATTAGGAAACAGAAAAAAATGAAAATACAGTACTTTTCAGAGTTCATAAAGGATTTAGTTATGTCAAGGCAATATCCAAATTGTTTGTGGACATCCAAGGAATGGAGTATCCTTTATCCTTCATTTTTAGATTTTGGAAAGAAGACAAGGAGATGGATAGCTTTGTTCAAAGTAAACGTGAATACCACTTTAAGCATAAATAAAAGATTAGTTCTTAAGGATGCCCTGCCTTTGTGTAAAATGAGATAAGATTGACTCATTATAAGAGCTTACCACTCTTGCAGAAGTCAGAGCAATCAGTAACATTTTTTCCACATTAAGAACCTCAAGTCAGCCTGATGAGCGTTTTCAAAAGGCGGAAGAGTTAATTTTTCCAAGACACACACAACGGCTGACAAATTAACCTTGGTGGAGGAATAAGACAAACTAGAGAATAGTAACTCACACAAATAATGGAGAACAGGAGAAATCCCAGCCTTAAATGGGTCGTGGTTCTTGTTTTGACACCAACTAGGAAAATCTTTTCCATTTGATAATGTAGGATTTTCTAGTTGCAGGTTTTCTTGCTTCTTTTAAAACTTGCTACATGCTTTCAGAAAATACATGCCTAAATGTTATGAAGATTCTATCATTCAGGTACTTAGTTACAGTTGCTTGGAGCTTGGATACATCAAATACCCCTGTCCTATATTTGTGCAGGTCCAGTCAATGAAGAAGATTATGGTGATTGCCCTTACCCATTTGAAATAGAAGGGCAGGGCACTTTTGTCTGTGCTAGAAAATTACCTTTGGAGAGTCCTTCTGAATCTTCAGAATGATCCTAGATATTAGTGGAATGGTGGGAAAAGCAAACAGGAACATCAGCATCCAATGTAATGAAAAAATGTGTTTTTCCACGCCTTTTTGCATGAAGTACTGGAACAGAATTTTGCCAAGTGACTGTTGTGAATGATAGCAAATATATCTATTTGAGGTATTCACCACAGTGTTATCAAATCTTGGAATGGCCCCTGTTTCAGTTTATTTTTATGATGGTCTGTGCAGGTCCTGCTTAGCATGTCTGCAACAAAATGTTGCTTAGATGGATTGTAAGACGCCTATACAGTGAAACTTTGCTGAAAAGCTAAATTCAAGGCTACCATGGCTAGTCTAAACAGAGGGTAGGACCTGGTTCCCCACTGTTTGTTTATTAACCACATCACTGTGGTGCTGTCTGTAAACACTAGTAACAGTCCTGGGAACCATAGATGATTGGAAGTGTTGAAAGCATTTATAACTGCCATCTCTTTTATATTTATGTGTTTCAATCTGTCTTTCTGTTCAAAAGATGAGATGCTTTTATCCCGATGAACTCTGCTCCCCAAGTGAAATCTGAGGCTGCTGCAGGCTACACCAGAGATCTAAAGAAAAATGAGAGACATGGATTCAGATGAAACTGTTCTTTTCACCAAAGAGTCTCTCTTCTCAGAAACCTAAAACTGGAATCGGGAATTTCAGGGGATGTTGATGTTGGAATAATACAGAGTTTAGGTAACACTGAATGTTTTTCATGTGAAATCTTGTTAGACAAATTACAAGAATCACATATGCCATGAGGCCTAGTATCCTTTGAAATAATGTTGCTGAGAAAGTTGTCAGAGTAGAAAATCTCATGAACAGATCCAGATGCAGATCTCCTTTTTTTCTGTGAAAAAATGTCTGTTTGAACGGAGGTATCCAGAAGATTCCCCAAGAAAACAATCACATGAGAGGGAATCAAGCAAGACTTTTGGATGTTCTCCTGAAACCCAGCCTGTTTATGAGATCTCTCATCCAAGTGAATGATGCCTGACACTTTGTAAAAGGCTCTCTTAAGGTAGGCAACTCATATAAATAAGGACAGATATGAATATATTGCAGTCTGCAATAGGCTATCACTGGGACTCCACACTATGCATATACTCTAGAGCAATGGTAACCCAAAGCGTAATGCAGAAAACCTCAAGAAACGTCTGAAACCTGGATCTATAAAAATGTAATGTTAAGCATATTTTTAAATCTAGGGTCACAAAACGATTTAAATCAGTGAAAAGAGGTAACAGATTGGGAAGAGACAATATTTTAAATGTGGATAGTATCACAAACTGGTTTAAAAAGAAAAGATATGGAAATTATCATGATTTCCATGAAGCTTAGTTCTTTGGCACCAGAAACATTCTTGAATAAATCCATTGTCCTTTCTGTGGAAGAGGGACTTCTCCTATTATCCTTTGAGTCAACAGAGGCTGAATGACAAGAGAGAAAATATAAGTTTGATCTGGCAGCTGTGGAGGAATTTCTTTAAAGGAAGGGAGAATGTCCCACCATTATCTACTGTTCACTGTTCATGATGAATCAATTTCTGAAACAATTTGTCTGAAGCTATCTATTGCTAATGAGAGAAATGGAGGTTCTTTATTTCTGAAAGGATTAAATGCTTTCCATGGTGGGAGGTGTTTGTGTGTGTGTGGGGGAGGTGGTGGTTGAAGATAGTCATGCATACTTGTTAGATTGTCTTCGATTTTGCTGGTGTGGGGGTTCTTCCTTTCTTCTTGGAACTCCTATGCCATTGTATTTTAAAAGTCTGCTTACCAACAGTTTGCTATCTTTACTTTTTGTAAAAGGTTGTAGAGGTAGCATTAAACCCCTTTTGACAAACTTGGAGAAGGAAGGTTGAAAAATCTGTGAAATTCCCGGCCTGAATCAGGTTGCTTCTCTAATCACAATTGTTAAGGACCTCTGCATCAGATGTTTAAAAAACTACCAATATATTTTAGGAAGAATTCAACATTTCAACTCTAACATCCACAGAGAAGTTTTGAGCGTTCAACCAAGCAATCATCTTCATAACTGTTCTAGTGACAGCAGCCCTGTAAGTGGCATCAGCAAAATCATAAGCACATCACAAACAGTGGGCTGCCATTTGACACACACACAAGCATTAAAATTGCACAAAGATGTTTTTCCTCAGATGGGGGGAAAGATTCCATAGTGTTTTTTATGTTTGCAGTATATGAGCTTGACAGTGGAGAACTTTCAAGATAAATGTTGCAGAAGAATATACTTTTTTCTCCAAATCTACAAAACACTTTCTCATACTGGTCAGAAAGGAAGAGATTAGCATTACCCAAATATTTGTCAGCAGCTATGCTCACAAGAGAAATCAAAGCTGGGTTAAATGTTAGGTTAGAATATAAAAATGCATAAGATAATGAACTTTTTACAATCTTTCTGCTTTATTGAGGGTAGCCAGTTGACTGTCATGCAAATTACAGGCTGTAAAAAATGCATACTCCATGGGAAGAAGAAGAGGAGCTAGCATAGGTTCACAAAATGGCAGCTTCAGTCAATCATAATATTTCTAAAGATGGTGGAATGTCATTTTGTTCCCACTGACACAACTGGTACATTCTGTAAATAGTTTCAGAAAAAGAGGACCTTTCAAAGGGACTATCAAAAGCCATACTTTCCTAAGAGTGTGAACCAGAAACTTGAGGAGAAAAGCAGAAGCTGTCCCTTCACAGTCATTTAGTGGTTTAAAATCTTGAACCTCCTCAGAAAAATGAAGAATCCCTTTTTCATTTACCAGCAGCAGCAGAACTGGAAGCTTCAAGACCCTGAACTAACTCTTCATGTAAGCACAGTAAGTCACTCATGGCCAAAGTAACTGAAACATTAGAAGACAAATGTCCAACCTTTTGTTTCTTTTTGAAAATAAATTTTGAGGAAGAACACTTACTTTTGAAAAGCAAGACCATTGTAGGGAGAGGTATCCCAGTGTGGCAAGACAAAGAAGTATCCCCTCCTCTTCCTTTCTGACTAATGAGTAGTTCTCCCTAACACCCCAAGGGCATTCAAACATCTGCAGTGAGCATGTTTAACCCCAATCCATGGCATCTGTAGGAACTAAAATAGAGAGAGCCAAAAAAGATGACTGGTTCGAGGAACCAGAAATGGCCACAGCAAACTCACCTATCTGTGGCTGAAGCACTTTGGTAGTCTGCTGTGGTGGAAAAGGCTGATGGTTATTATTTTTTCTTGTTGTGGCCAGAATATGGAAGAACTGACAAACTGGTAGGTCGTTCAATGGTAAAGCTGAAAAAATGCCTGATTCCCAGAGAAGCCTGGTAACAGTAGTTGGTAAAAGAGGTAATAGTACAAAAATAAATTTTTCTACCAAAAATACAGCAAAAAGTATTTAAAACAATTATGCCGTGGTGATACAGTGGTAGCGTTGTTACCTCACAGCAAGAGGTTCTCCCATTTGATTATCGGCTGGGCTTGGGAGTGCCTTCTGTGTGGAGTCTGCATGTCCTCCCCGCGGTTGGGTAGCGTTCGAAAGACATGCATGCGTAAATGGGCGTGCCTTCGTTGAAGGTTGAGCATTGAGCTGGCACCTTAGCGTTTCGTAAAAATCTACTGCCAATCATTAGCGGACCGGAGTTCCAGTGTGGTGACCCCTTACCGGGAAAAGCCAAAAAGACAAACAACAACAACCCAGTCCCCAAAAGTAAAACAATATAGCTTTTCTAAGGAAACAGTGCAACTTTTTTCAGCGAATGTAAAGAGTAATGCTCTTTGTTAAACATTTTTCCCAGCTTAAAGAAATTCACAGAAAATGTTAATTTCCAGTCATAATATTAAAAAAGAGTTTTCAATCAAAGGAAACTTATCTGCCCAGCAATGGAACTCATTTTCTGGCTCTTGATCATCAGGATAGTTCTAAAGGGGCAATAGCACACATACTACTCTTTTCTTCACCTCATCTGGAACAGTTTAGGCATGTGGAAGGTGCTCTTGTAGCTTTGGAAGATAGTCAGCAATTATATCCTTAGCAGGATATGATCCATACAACTAAGGCTACTGCAGCAGTGATCCATTGATGACATTTGCTAAGGCAAACAGATAAATACTTAGCAGGTTGTAATAGCGCAAAAAGTAAAATATCACCGAGACATACATGAACTCAAAAACAATTACGAGAAGATTAGTCCAGGGCTAATTAAAAAGACTATTATCAATAGCAAATGGAATAAATTTGTCAAGATAAAGTATAACTAAACACCAGAGGTATATTTCAGTGTCCTTCATGAAGTAATATAATAGTGAAAGGGTGTGTCCAGAGCCAACGGCCTGATTTACTAAAATGATTTTGCTGGAAAACTACAAGAAATTCAATGAAAATATATTCTCAGCAAATGCAGCGCATGTTAATAAGTATACATTTAAACTTGAGCCTTTCATAAAGTGAAAGACGGAAATTCAAATATGTTTCTAATCAGCTACTCTCATTGCTTGCCAAGAGTACATTAGATTCCAAACAGACAATATATGGGTAATTTAAAATATTGTAACTTGACAACGATGGTAAAAAAAAAAAAATGAACATGACAATAAATGCTCATTAGCCAAATAAGATTTAATAATGATGATTTAAGAAAACTTAAGTAAAGCTTGCCTTGCTTAAAACACACAGGTACACTACCACAGTGAAGGAAGCAGAGCACATAACAGAAAGTAACAGATCCAAGGTGCTACAGAATAAAAAATTATAGGCACAAAATCCACATTATACCATGCGATGTTCGGAAAAGCCGATAAACGTGCACACTGATTGGCTAATCCACCCGGCGTGCACATAGTAAATCGTACAACAAATAACGGAAGAAGTCCGGTCGCTAAAATATCATGCTGCGGCGACAGCAAATAAACATAACCAAATGTAACACCAAAAACACCTAACAATTACACCTAATCACACAAACCTAACCAATTCCCTTATTACAGTCCTCAGTCCCTCACCTCGAACACTAATAAAATAAAATGTCATGCAGTCGCAAATACACCACACACACTACATAACCACCACTTATAATACAATAAAAGCAAGCATTCTGATAAAACCATTCACTCAGCTGTATTCCCTACAATAGCTATACACAAACAACTCCAAAAATGTACACACTAAAAGTAAACACAGCACACATCCCTCGCAAAGTCAAAAACACACACCATACCTAACTTCCACATCAGCATACACCTTCTAAAAGCGCATACAACACCACCATCTAGTGACCAATTAGTAAAACTACATATTTAAAAAAAAATTTATACAAATTAAAACTACACCACATTTCTAACATACCTATAAGTACTAAAACATAACTACACGTTATAAAGTTCTACACTGTTTAAACTATATTATACTAAGCACCACCTAGCCCTTTTGATTACATCCCTTCAAAAACCTGCACGAGCCCTGTTAAACAGAAACACTACAAACTCAGACAGGAAAAAACACCCAAACAAGAGACACCATAGATAGAAAATAATAAAAAAAAATGGAAGTAAACTTTGAACTAATAAGTGACAGTGAAATAGAAGAAATATTTAAGAACATACCACAAACCACAATGAAACCATCAACAAGCAAGGAAATTCTCCAACCACAAGAACAGGAATTACTACAGCATAACACGGCCCTTATAGAAGACAACAGTGTGACAAGCCATACTCTTCAGAAAGGTAAAAAAACATTAAAAGCCTATTCCACTCAGAAACGTAAAAGACATGCAGAAAAAACTCTTAAACAAATAGAAACACTAGAATTAGAAAAAGAAGAATTAAGTACAAGAAAACAAACACAGTGGGCTATAAACATATTTCAAAACTGGAAAAAACAAAAAAACTACAACATAGACTTCCACACTATTACACCAAAAAAATTAAACACAATACTTAGAGAATTCTATGCTACAGTACGAAACACAAAAGGAGAAGAATACGTAATAAGTGCATTTGTATCCTTACGTGCAGGACTAAACAGATATATAAACAACCCACCATTAAATAGAAAGATTAACATCATAACAGATATATCTCTAACAAATGCAAATAACGTATTTAAGTCAGTAATTAAAAATTACAGAAGACAAGGAAAAGATACAGCAGAACACCACCAGCCACTCACAATGCAAGAAATAACACAACTGAGAAACAGCCAAACACTTTCCCCAAACACAGGAGATGGACTAGTAAGAAAAGTATGGTTTGATATACAGTTACACTTTGCACGACGTGGGAATGAAGGAGTACGATACCTCACAGAAGACAGTTTTACAATAAACAAATATACAGATGGCACAGAATATGTAACAAAAAATTTCAACGAACATACAAAAAACCACAAAGAACATTATGATGTTACAAAACATTTGCTAAGAGGATTCATGTTCGAAAACCGCACAGACCCTTTATGTCCTGTAAAAAGTTTCAAAAATACTTACAAAATGGCCACCTAATACAAAACAACTGTTCCTCCACCCAAAAAAATATCCACAACATGTACTTGACAAAATGGATACATGGTACACAACACAACCAATGGGAAAAAACTATCTTGCAAACATGTTACCACAAATCTGCAAACAAGCAAACCTATCAAAGAGATACACAAACCACTCCTTAAGAGCAACAGCAGTAACATTACTGTCACAATCGGGGATGGAAGCAAGACAAATAATGACTGTGACAGGACATAAAAGTGAAAAATCACTAAGATCGTATTATCAACCTTCAGTAGATGAATTTAAAACATGGGGAAAAATAATATCTGGAACACAAGAAACACCAAAAAATCCAATACATGAAGACAATATCAGTAATACAACAGACAACGGACCAAGAAAAAAAAAAAAATGAAAGTCCATAACACAGAACCTCCATACCTGGAAAATGAATCAGAAAAACCACAAGACAAACAACAGATTATAAACTATGGAACAATAAACGTCTACAACATAGAAACCCAACAAAATAAGTAAGTAAACTCTAAATTTATACTAAAACCATATATATAAATAAATATATATATATATATATATATAGATAGATAGATAGGATGCAATATATAAACATAAAATTAACTATAAACACAATTTCTCATTACAGATACTACACTAAAGAAGAACTCAAGCCAACATATGAACATAGACAACCATCAAGACAGAACCAATACAAAAATATAAAAGAAACTACAACAAGAAGACATACCAAAAGCTTTAAAACTATGAAGACATACCAAAAGCTTTACAACTATATCTACTAATATAATTATTTCCTAACATTTCCTGAAAAATTAAAAAATAACATGTATTTAAACTAAAACAGAAATTAACAATACACACTGAAAAGTGTGGACTATTTTATCTCACAAAAAGTGGAAGAATACAAAGAAAAGCAAACAAAAACCTAAATAACAACAATACAAACATAATACAAAACAAACTAACACCATAGTATAATAGCAAAAACCCACTTCTGGGTGTGGGTAATGCTGGATTTACCCACGGTTGTCTTTGTTTGGTCCATTGGGCTTCGCCCTTGGGACCAAACCACGCCAACCGTGGGTAAATCCAGCATTACCCACACCCAGGCGTGGGTTATTGGTGTAATAATACTAAGGCAAGAGAATGGTCTACTCATGCAATTTTTCACATTGGGCAGAAATAGACAATGACATGGAATGTTTAACCAAACCCACTATAATTAATAAAATGTAAATGGTAAAAAAATAAAATTAAGCCAAAGAGATCCAAATGAAGGCACTGTAGCACTGCCTGCTCCCTTAAATTCCCTGATGTCAAACACTTGTACACTTGTCCACCAGTCATAAAAGCACTGAAAGCCAAAACAAAAAATTGTATAGGAGTGAGAAAAATAACATTAGGGAGCATCTTATAAAATCCACTACTGTCAACAGTGATCGCTGGTGACTTCAACACAATGAAGGAGGGGGCCGCAGGTAACCAATGTAGGGGTGCATTAGAATGGGGTGAGAGTCAGTGAACATTACCTGTGATCAATTAACAGAATGGAGTCAGTCACTTCCATCCACAGACTACCTTAAAACCCACTCATTATAGAAAATCCGTGGACTATATACACCTTCATCCTTTAAACAGAACCTAACAGCCTAAGCCTGCATTTGTATAAGCATGGAGGATGTTACCAAAGACTTTTCTATAACCTTTTCCTTCAATGATGACCATAACAAAAATCATAATTAAGGACAGAAATTCAGTCTTATTTTTTTTTTCTTTAAAGGAAAACAATTTATGTCTAAAGGTTAATGTTCAAAACTAACAAAATAGTAGCTCCCAATAAATTGAGATGACAGATGCTTTCAAAGATATATAAATCTTGTTTGGAATAGTGTCTGACTTTCTAACCCCTCCAAATAAAGATAATTACCTTTTATATTCCCCTGTGGTGTTAGATTGTGCTGAAAGTAAAAATCACAAATGGCTGCAAGCATACATTATATACGTGAGGGTCTGGAGGAGAAAACTAGAGCAACTCTATCAAACCTACACGCAGACAAGTAGAACATGCAAACTCTACTTTGAAAGAGTCATAGTAAAAAACTCAATGTGAGAGAGCAACGCCATTCACTGCATCACTGTGCCAATGATCAGCTGCTATAACACACATACTGGATAGACTGCTACAATGCAACTAATAATACCTGTACCCAGTAATTAAAACCACATTTATGGATTGTGTACATATTCAATATCAGACTGTAAAAAAAAAAAAATTGCCCACAATAATTTAACACACACCCAACACAGTGCGAGCGCGCGCGCGCGCACACACACACACACACACACACACACACACACACACACACACACACACACACACACACACACATCAATTATAGCTATTTCTATGACTTTGACTATTTCCTCAGATGTTTGATTGTGGTGAATAAGAGGAATGTGTGTTCTCAGCTTACTGCTGTCAGAGTACAGTGTGCAACCTACTGCAACCCTCCCAAATTACATTATAACCTCTTATCTGAAGAATCAAGGAAAACAGTTAATAAATAGTGGTGGACAGAGTACTACAATTAGAAAGATATTACCCTTGATAAAGAAATTTGCTAGAACAACAGGCTTTGCATTGGAATATTTTTTTCTGAAGGTCATTAAGTCTGAAAGTAGTGCCTGTCATTATTTACGAACTGTAATCCTCACTGATTTGTCAGAAAAACCACAAACATTTTGTGGAACAGACCAGAATATGAGGCCAAAATCAGAGACATTCTACAGTTGAAAGCATCTATGTTGCTACCTGACACATATATTCATATATTATATACAGAAATAACTACCAATTGCTACCACTTGAATGACTGTGACTATATACCACAGAACTTTAATTATAATCAAATGAATAAATAAATGCATAAATAACTGTGGGTCAGGAGTGTATCTTATCAGCTTACTGTTGTCAGAATACATTATACAACCTAGTGAGTGGCCGCAAAGCTCTCAACCTTTTAGCTCAAGAGTCAAGGACACAGCTAAACAATAATGAAGGACTAGGGACCTAAAACAGGGACAGATGTATTTATTTATTAACCAAGAATTTCCGACTGGACACAGGTCCATTTTCAGTGGAGGCCCGAGAAGAAAAGCTCCACACAAGCAAAATAAGTAACAATGGGAAGCAAGTAAAATCTGTTGTAAAGATGAACAGCAAGGATGTATGAAGAACCAAGTGGGGTACATAAAAGTAGCAATACACATTAAAAAGTAATAATGCATTTAGAAGTGACATTGTAAACATAAGAAGACATAGAATGCACAGTATTATAATACGTTGATAACTATGTTTAGATAAATGATAAAAATAAACACACCTTCTAAACTGTTTAAATTGACAGGTATAGTTAAGTACACTAACAGACATATAGCTGACATACATGATATGGTGAAGTAAGCAGGAAGGTTTAGAGGAAAAACAGAGGGAGATGAAAAGAAAGGGGGGGGTATAATAATCTGACTATGGGAGGCAGGGTAGGAAAGGGAGGGGAGGAGAGGAGGTGAGGAGAGGAACATAAGCGAGTCTTAGTCTGGGTTGGTACAAGGGCATAACCAGTGTTTTTTAAGTGGGCTTACATACTTAGAAAGTTGCAGGAACAACAGGCTTTCCATCAGCATGCTTTTTTAATGAAGACTATTAAGTCTGTAACATAAATGTATATCCTTATGCAGTGACTGCAGTCCTTTGAAAATGAAGATATTATAAGACAGTATAACACTGATATCATTTTAATCCCCCTTGTACATCTATATCAATATCCTTTGCAAAGCCCTCTTTTCCTTGTTTCTTCTCATGAATGTAAA